>NW_024039701.1:137500-209388 GCF_016077235.1 Cyprinodon tularosa
AAAGTGAAAGATTGCTGCAAAGGCTGTTCTTTATAAAAGTTTGATTCAATGTCTGAGAAAGAGGAGAGTTGTTTTCTTTAGTGTCCCACTGATGCTTTCATAGGAATATAAAAAACTTAAGGTGAAACTTGACGCATGATTAATAGTCAGCAACTCTTCCTGTCAGCTTTATGGAATGTGGAGAATGTGGTTTGAAACTGGAATAGCTGAGCACAATTATTTGTGTTTTACTTGAAATATGGCTTATTTATACAGTAAACATTTACTGAAGGCCGGGCAGCTTTTATGGTGTTATAGCACACAGAACAGTTTTTAAAACAAAGCACAGGCAGGGCTGTGTGAAATATGAAAAGCAATCTTACTGGTAATGAGACGGGGAAACATTGTTTAGTTTCATTTTATATAACTCACTTTGTAAACAATGTGTTAAAAACCCAGCTGGATACCTTTTAGGAACCGGGGATTTGCAGGTTCTGCCTTCAGTTCTAACTAAAAGGCATTACTGGAAAAAAAAAATCTTCTGAGTTTGCAGATTTTTTTTATGCTTTTCTTTCACATTCTGTTGCTGTTGTACAAACAGACCTCCGCTCCCTCCTTAATGCCTCTAGATGTTTCATTCCTGAGGTTTCGTCTGCTTGCATCATGTGATTGAGCGTAAGGAACAAATGTCAGGGCAAGGTCAATGTCCATGTTCCTCCAGTCTACATCCCTGCTGATGAATCTTTGTTCAGCTGTTGGTCAGGAAGAGGAGGATGTCTGTGCTGGGATATCACTGCTGTAAAGGCTGTGCTAGCTAACTCACATCCTCCTCCGTCAATGACAAACTGACGACTGGTCCACTGAGTCTTCTCGTTTAGCTGATGCAAAATGTTATTTTGGAGTACTCCCATGTTTGACTGACAGATCTGCACTAAAACTACCAGAACAGGGTGAAGCAAGATTTAATGATAACACAGAGAAACTATGAATCCATGTGAAACACTTCAACTGTACTTGACATTTCAAGGGCAATAATTGTAAAGTGCATGTGTTTACGCTTTAACTTTAAGAAGTCATGTTAAGAATGTACCCTTTATCCAATCAATTAATTGTTATCTGGATTACAGAGACTCCAAAACATGCCTTTAGTTGACAGAGCAAACCACTTAGATCAGTAATTATACCAAATTTGTTTATAAAAATAACTGTATAAATATTTTGCATTTAAGATAAAAAAAAAAAAAACTTTTTGTCTGTCAGTATGCTCTATTCAGAAATCCTCAAGGTGAACATTTTTAGTTTCACCAGGTTTAATTATGTAAAAAAAAATCTTCTTTAAGGGACCTTTTGCTATCTGATTATTGATAGATATTATACATACACTAATCAAAATAAATAATCAACATTCGATTAGCAATATACCGGTAATCGTTTTTATTTTCCATTTTATGTTCTTTGTTACAGAGATCCTGTAAAAACAGCTTTAAAAGAAATAACCTGGGGAAATAAAAGCATGCACTGGTTTCCAGTGATCTTTGTTAGCATGAATCTCCTGTCAGCATAGGTCGAGGCTCAGTGAATTATGTTATGGTCGCAAAGATTTATTATTGTTTTTATTATTGGGTTTCATTGTCATTAATAAGTCTTTTACTTATGTATTGTAATTTTTCCAGTTTATATTTTAATTGATAATACCACCAAGAAACCTAACCCCTTTCACATACTTAATCTCAGCGCTATCAATGTCTATCGACACCTGGGTGGGAATCTCTCCCCTTCTAAATATAACACAGTCTTTCTGACATCAAATGATAAGTAATTATCAACCCTGTTTTCATGCCCCTAAAATCCCTTTTACCTGCATTTATCCTTGTTGAGAAATTTCCACCGGAGTAGAGCAAAGTGGCCTCATCAGCAAAGACGATACTTTGGAGATCTCTGGAGACATGAATGAAAACATTAATGTGTGAAATAAAATAAGTAATAAACTACTGCTTATTACATTTAGAAGACAGTTATAGCATTGTTTTTTCTGACTGTCCCCCAGTCATTTGGACCAATAGGTATTTGTGTTTTCAGTTATCGCTCCGAGAGGAAGAACTGCAGCGTTGTCAGAGGGAGCGAGATGAAGCTGTTCTCAGGGAACAAACGCTGGAGAAAAAAGTTCATGATCTGGAGTTGGAGGCTGAGAAAAACACACAGACCAAGGATGACAAATCTAAACAGACGAAACTCATGGAGGTAAATCACAATGTCAACTAAATCTCCATAGAAATAGTATTAGTTTAGTTTACAGACTATTACTGAGGGAGTGAGTGAGAAAACAACGCTGACTCACAGTGCGGCTGCAACACCTTTCATTTCCAGGAAAGGATAGCTCAGCTGGAGATGGACCTCGAAGAGGAGCGTCAAAGTGGAGACCAGCTGATGGACAGGATAGACAGAGGAAGAGAGCAGGTACATTCACACACACCTTCAACACATTCTCATTATCAGAGCTCACCTGTCTCACTGACCTGTTATCCAGCCTCACACAGGCTTGTCTTTGTTCCATCTGTCTGTAAATGATCGCCTGTTGCTTTGTCTTCCACTTCTAACATCATAACTTCAGCAATGAAGGAAACTCCATGTAGTTATGTGTGGTCCCAAATGTGTTCAGTGAGTCTGTGAATCACCTGTCTGTGTCTTTATATGCACCATCAACGCCCCTCAATTCATATTTTGTACAATAAGTCCTGCAGACTTATTGCTTGTAAGATAATCTTGTGCAATCGGCCAGCCTGGAGGCCTGCCAGCCTTCTCTCTAATTTTCATGACTCCTTCACAAAAATACCCTTCTTAATGCTTTGCCTGAGCCAGAATATTAAGGCTGCCAAACTTCTCAAGTTTTCAGGTTGTAGAGTTCACTTCCAAATTGCTCCGAGTATCATCGGCCCAAGAACAAGAACGTTTTATATTCTTGCAAGATAGAGCTCCAGTTTTCTTTCCTTTGTGATAAAGCTGCTGACGGAAGCCCGTGAAGTGGGAAATGGGTGAAGTTAATATGCTTTTAGGAAGTCTCATGAGATGGATTTGATTATTATGATACAGAGGAAGCTGGCACCGGACATTTGATTTGATCACTTTTATTAATTAACAGTGTTTTTATAATAGCATGGATGGTTTGTTTAGGGTTTCTATGTTAAAAATATAAAGAAGTGGTCAAATGTCAGCTTATTGCAGGTTTTCCTCACAGATCTGAGTGTTGAGGCCAAATCTTCAATATAAAGACAGTAATGAGGAAGGGTGGAGTGTTAAAATCTTGGTCTCCCCAAAGAGAGAGAGTCCTGGCACAGATAAGAGTGGCATTTTGACAAAGTGCCACTGGTTCAGCATGAGGCTGAGGTCGGTAGTCAAGGCAACGCCCGAGCTTTGTGCAGTCTGAGTGCTGCTGGTGCGCGATGGTGAATGTGCGTATGAGTCGTGGGTGTGTATGTGTGTGCTCTCTAATGTCTGGGGGGCGCAGCAGCGGTGGTGGTGGGGTTGCAGCGCAGGCAGCAGGACGAACACCTGCGTCTCTCCTGGCACCAGGTGCTCCTCTCCTGTCTAAATGAGAGTAATCTCCTCTCTCTTCTCCTGCCGTCTCTCACAAAGCAGATTAGTTTCGCTGCATGTTCCAGTCTGCTGATTCAGCTCCCTCAAGCACAGCGCTGGCTGCACCAGTTATGGGGCCCATCGTTCATCAGAGCAGCCCACTGTCACCTTCTAATTGGCATAAAATATCACCGATTCTGAGCCTCTCTCCAAAGAAACAGCCATCACCTCTGTATTGATCACTTTTTATTCCACCTTCTGTGGAACTAGTCTGCCAGTGAAGCAGTTAGACCTTTCTGAGCTGATCCCCTCAAAGATGAGAAGTATATTTAGTTCAATAGTGGAGACACACATCCTCATCTGGCCTACAGTGTTTAAACACTGATACCCTATATCAGTATTATAATAACCTCCCTTCAATAGAAGAAAGTAGAAATATTTATATTAGATGGATTTAGACAGATCTAAAAATTCAATTTAAGACTAATTTTTAAAAGAGGAAAACTATTAGATTTAAAATGTGTTGCCAATTTAAAAAATATTTCTAATTATTTCAACTCAGTGATGCGCTCTTAGCCAAATGTATAGAATATAATTGAATAAAGAGCTAGGTCTAGTAAAAGAAAATTAGAGTATGAAACATCAATGGAATGTAATTACTTTGCTGACATATTCTTAAAAAGAAAATTCAAATTCATTGCAACAAACTTATCTTTACCAACTTAAGGTTTTTATTTATTTTTTTCAGTCAGTGTTACCATTATTTAGATTTTTTTTGTGTTTTTTTTTTTCATCTAGAAACCCTACAAATAATATTCATGTGAAAGTAGGGCTGATTCCGCAGACCTGAGATTGAAATCATAAACTGTTAGTATTTTTAATAAAAAAAAAAACAGTTTGTTTCTTAGAATTAACAGACTAATTTGACTAATATCACCACTTTCTAAAGTTTAACAGGGTTTTTGGTTTTAAGCTTTTTTCTTTTCAATCTAAATCTTTTAACTAAGGAGATCTTGCATTCATACCATCAACTTATCAGGTTGAATTAATCTATCTTCTTGAGAACAATTCATCTTAAATCAACAGTGTTTTTTTTTTTTTTTTATTTGCTTGAACACTGAAATATATGGTAATTCCTTTTCCTTTTTTCAGGTCTGGATTAGTGTGAGATTCAGAAAATGGGTTGTGCAAAATATTCCAATTTAATGATAATTATTGCAGTTCTAATGTAAGCATCATCAATGTTACAAATAACTACCTGACCTGCCATGAATATTAGCTAATTATGTAAGGACCACAAATTCGTGCTCAACTTTGCCCTGTATTGGAATCCTTGATGATGCCTTTTATTTTAATTACTTAGAGAATATTTCAAGATGGCATTTCGGAAAGCCTTTAATAAGTTTCTTCTATTCAATTAACATAGCAGCTGTATTAAAATGCTAGTTTAAAACAAAACACGTTAGAAATCAAGTTTTCTGATATCATGCAGCCTGAAATTCTGTTTACTTTTGTTATTTCCATATCTAAAGGGTAAAAGATCTAAAAAAGATATTTTGTTTTTCATCTTTACATGACATTTCATATACCCTGTTATAAATTATCTTATATTCTTTATTATGTTGGGTTTTTAAAGTTATTCAGAGAAAACCTACAGGTAAATGTCCACATTATCACATATAAATGACTCTTACATCGGGGTTTAAACCAAACCTGTTGTTCTTGACGAGGGTGTGGCTTTGGCACTAAGAGTTTTATATTTGGAACTGTCTCAGAACAGAACAAACTATTTGGTTGGAGGCCGGCTGTGTCATGATTTAAGGGAAAAGACTAACAAACCCTGACCAGATGATTTTTTTATGATCAGATCTTATAACTGTTTTATTACAATTAAAATCTTTGACTCAGGAGATGTGTACTGTTTTTTGTTTTTTTGTGTGTTTTCATGAAAGCCAACATCTTCATTTTGTAAACAGAAGCTGCTCTTAATTAAAATCCCGTTTCACAGAGAGTTGGCACAGCAACCGAAACAAGTAAAGGAATGCAGTAAAGGAAGAAAATCCAGCTTACCAATTAAGCAGAACGTTTGTGACGTTTACTCCTCCATTGTTCTGTGCTTTGACTCACTGACTTGCACAGCGGTTTCTGTTGTGGGCGAGACGCAGACAGAGTGTGAGGGTAATTGTTGTGGGAGTTCAGTGATGACAGTGTCTGGACTCGGCTTGACAGGTGGAGCAGATGAGGAATGAACTCCTGCAGGAGAGGGCTAGCAGACAGGACCTGGAGTGTGACAAGTTGGCTCTGGAGAGACAGGTACAATCTCCCCTGTCTGGACAACAACACATCAACAAGCACTTCATTCATTTTCACATCACATTCATTTCAATGTATCCATGCCCTCCATGTTTGTTCATGTTTGTAGATTATATAGACATATAGAGTTTGATACTAGCTTTGCTAAGGTCCTCATTACATTCCCTATGGTGCTGTCTCTAGAATAAAGATTTGAAGTCCAGAGTGGCTCATCTCGAAGGCTCCCAAAAGTCCAACAAGGAGGGTTTGGTGACTGAGCTTGAGGCTCGCATACAAGAGCTAGAAGAGAAGCTGGAGGTGGAGGAACGGTGAGAAAAATCTGCTTAATATGAGCTTGATCTTTGACTGAAAAGTTTAATTTGACTTTGTATCAACCTGGGCATATTTCACCATAAAACTATGATTAGGTTTTTTTTATTGAATGTAATGTGTGCAAACCAAACTCCATGAGCTGTATTTGATGTAAGATGTTTGTTTCATAGAGAGAAGTCCAACCTTTCCCTGGCCAACCGTAGGCTGGAGAGGAGAGTCAAAGAGATGATGATGCAAATTGAAGAGGAACATCACACGATGCAAGATCAGAAGGATCAAGTATGTAACTCAAACACCATCATGTCCAGACTCACAGTTCCACCCATGTCACACCGTTTCCTATCCTTCTTAGTTTTTCATCGCTTGGGAAGACAAAGTACTAAAAGGACCTTAACTTTCATGGTTACATCAAACAAAAAAAAGAGGCTGCAGCAACATGAATATGAATAAATGACCATGCAATTCTCGCATAGCACAGCTGTTACAATAATAATACAATAATAACATTACTTCATCCCACTAAACACAGTACAAAGAGACACTCAGCTCATAATGCTGGATGCTTGAATCTGACTGCTTCAACTCCTTTCTGATTATTTTTGCTTAATGGTGTCAGAGCATCCTAAGGCACTAAAATTTAATATTTTTCCCACACAGGTTCATCCTTTAATATAAAAAAAAACTAAAAACTAGAAAATGTCACATCAGGTGTAATGAACCCTGAAAGCAGACACCATGTGTTGTTGTTCTGTAGTTTGAAGAAGCATGCTAAAGAACAATTCTCCACATCCTTTAAGATTATATCGTACGTTAGAATAATGCAGGCGACTTAGATCTCTGTTGGGAGTTCACAGCTAAAGCTGGTGCTGCACACCCAGCTACCATATCTAGAGGTCATGCCTCTTTGTAACCTTAGGGACTGTTTAATTTTTTTCTTCTTGCAGTTGAATCTGCGCCTGAAAGCCCTAAAGAGGCAGATGGATGAGGCTGAAGAGGAGATCGAGCGACTGGAGCACGGGAAGAAGAAGCTGCAGAGGGACCTGGATGAACAGCAGGAGGCCAATGAGCACCTCAACAGCCAACTCAAAGCTCTGCGCAACGAGATCAGGTGAAAAAACCACAACCACTCCGTCACATCTAACAACAAGCAGATCAGAGTTTTTATTTGGGTTCCATGGCAGACAAAGGAGTACATCATGGTGTAGTTGAAAAAGCATGGTGACCAGATTACTAGTGGAAGTGTGTCGGCTCACAAAAGCCTTCTCCATCTACCATTCTAATTGCTAGCAGGTCTTTTTCTGTCATGTTTTTCTATAACATTTTGCTCCCCCATGCAGCACAGCTAAATGGGCACTACTTAGGCAATAACTTAAAGGTATAGTTAAGGATGTTCCAGAAAATTTGAAAAGACCAACCCCCTTGGTTGGTGTGGCCTTGACTACAACACTAGGCACTGCTTATAAATGAGCAACTTCCCCCTCTACTGGATGGCAACAACAGTGAAAGGAATTCCTTCTTTATGGATTTGTAGTTAATCAGATGGAGCATATTTTAATTTAAACCATTTATTGACAATTAGTCATGGGTTGCTTGTTTATTTGCAGCCCCAGTTCAAGATGATGTCCAGTATATATTTTTTGGGCCTAAATCTATAATACGGTCACATCTGACTAGAGCAACGTATATATAATGCTGAAAACATTGAAGGGTTAACAGTTATTGTAGGGATTTTCATAATGCTTGTTTAAAAAATATGTCCAATGCAGGCGTAAGAATACCTCTGCCCCTCTGCTCAACAATCTGGACGATGATGACGATGACGATATCAGCACTGACGGAGAGATGTACTTCAGTTCGTCAGGGTACAAGCGCCCCTCAAGTCAGGAAAACAGCTTGTCAAGCTTTGGCTTATAACCGGCAACGGAATTTATTTTATTTTTTTATGTTCCACTGTTGAATTGGAGGGCAGGATTTTCATTGTTTCATGTGCTGCTGTAGATTTCACACTGATTTATCCATGTAAATACTGGGACATTTTTACCTGGTGGCTAAGTTGACATCTTCCAGGAGTTTATTTTTGGGTGCGATCTTGATGTCTATAACTTACTCAGTATTATAGGAGCAGCTCCCCGAATTTACAAGGTTTTATTCAAAGAGATGAAACCTATAAGTATGTTTTTGTTTTTATTCTTTACAGTCTTGTTTGAGTGTTACTTTGCTACCTAATCAGAAATCACTGCTTATCATTGATTACCCCAGCAATAGGGAACTGTAAAACCAACTACTGCTTGCACTGTAAACCCAAACAACCAGTACTGCCTTTATTAACAACTTACTTTTATGCCTTTTAACACACCCTGAATGCTTTTTTCTATACTCCATCCAGCTATATAAAATATATTTACTTTTCTTAATGAATATAAAGCTAATTTGAATCTATGAAGTGAATTTTGCCAGAAGACGTCTTTAATTTATTCATTCTTGGCGCATTGAGGGTTGTTTTTTAGGGAACGGTTCATGAGGGACTTTGTATACATCTTTTTATACAGTGTTGTATCTTTTGATGACCAGATTTAATTACATCAATTGATGTCATTAACATATATGTGCTATCCATCAATCAGTTTTGTATATTATCTCAGTATTTTTTATAAGCCTATTGGAAAAGTTAGCTTTTATACTAAAGGAGACATTTAATAGTTACATCTTTGTACAAAGTTATCTTTGATTTAATGTTTGATTTATTTCCATCTGCTGTTAGAGCTCAGTACTGATACTGAACAGTGGGAGACTTCTTACACTATTAACACGTCAGCTCTCAAGAGTATCTTCTGAACGTCCTGTTTTCTCTGAATAAGAGATTTTCTTCTGCTGTGATAAACTGACAATCAAATGTTTTTCTACACTGTGATGATTTGCACTGTTTGCTCTGTGCTAAAAACGCTGAATTCTCACACCTGTGGAGGAATGCATAATCCTTCCACTACCTCTCTGTTCACAACTGTATGTTCATCCTGCTGTGACGGAAATAAAGTTACCTACAGTCATGTCATTGTGCTTTTTTTATTTTGTAATTCACATCTGTCGGTTTAAATCTCCTGTTAGATATTTTTCTTAACCCAAACTCTCACTGACATCGCTACATCTAAAGTATGGTCCTGATGTTGCACAGTATGAAAGGTGTGCAAGCCGAGCTCCTCCTGGTGCCCCCACTCCAACTCTTTTTGAAATTTGGCCTGTGCTTCATGGAGCCTGGCTACAACTATAACTTCTTCTAATAAAAAACTTCTTGAGCAGAGACAACCATAATAATTTTATCAAAAATGACATCTGGTGAGTGTTCTGAAGTCTTATTTAGGGATTTAAAAATAATAGTTTTTCATTTGGAAATAATATTCCTGAATCTGAAGGAAGAGAGGAGAGAAACAGGCACCAATTAGTTTAGGGTCCAATGTGAGGTTTTCAGGTAGTGATAGTTTTATCATCTGTTGATGTTGGTCCACTCTGTGTGATTTTTTTTATTTGTCCGCAACCAACGCAGCAAACTGTCCTGCAATTTTGCTTTGAGAAATAATTAATGGAAAGACTGATTTTATTTCCCAGCATAACTTGATATCTGCCCATGTTGCCTAAAGTACCAATAGCTCACTGGAAAAAATCGAAATCTAGATAAGTCATTTTTTCTTAGAATAAGTGCATTTGTTCTGGGATTGAGGAGGTAAAAGATACATTTTGCCAATGGAACAAGACAATTTACATTTAAAATAAGAAAACACTATTGCATTCTCTTATTTCAAGTGCATATTATCTAATGATCTTATGTTAAGAGTAAAAATACTCATTCCATTGGCAAACTATCTCATTTACCTTCTCAAATCAAGGTTAGATACACTTAATTTAAGACATTTTTGCTTATTTCTAGATCGTTTTTCCAGTTTTTCTGCATTTGGTATCAAAGTACTTTGTTTGTCTCCAAACTGGCCTGACATGACCCCGGTGAAGACAATGTGGAGTATAATCATGAGAAATAGTGTCATGAAGAAGATGACCTGATCTCTTTACAACAGGCTACATTAATCCAGCAATTCATGCAAACGAAGCCCCAAACAAGTACCGATTGCATATATTGTAGTACATGGATATACTTTTCAGGCTGGCTTTTAACTGTTATTAGCATGTTTTTTTTTTTTTTTATCTTAAACTAAATTTAGGATTAAAGTAAAACCGTTAATATCAACTGTAGAAAAATGCTTCAAATATTCAGTATCACTCCTTGTGTTACAAAGCTATTTTACTTTTTGAATCAAGCTACAGGGGGTAATTTAACTCTATAATGGAATTGAAATTAGGTAAGGTTCACCAGTAGATAAATGAAGACGGAACATTTAAAAGGAGGTCAAATAAAAGCGACCATGCACTTACTTTGGTCAAAAAGGAAGCAAATATGTTGAAAGCTACTGAGACACCTGGTGTTAATGGCCAGCTGAAGTCCTGATAGGGATGTTTTATGTCTTAGATGTATCTTAGCAGATTGCGTTTAAATCATTGAGTCAATAAGTCGGCACAGGACATTATCGCCTGCTGCATCTTTGGAGACCAGGAAAAGGACACTAGTCCTATATACCTTAAAGCTTTTAAGTTTAGGTGAGGAAACCATAACATGATAACATGGTTTTCAGTTTTAATAAAGAATGAGTAAAACAGAAAAAGACTGAGTTTTTTTTTTATCACATATTTTACTTAATAAGCAGAGGAAAAATGTTCCCCTTGCAGTAAGCAGTTGTGTCTGATGTAAACAAGACGTTAACTCAGCCCGCTTTGTTTATTAATGGCAGCTGATCACCTCAATTCTTTTACCTGATGTGACGTCATCAGCTCATTTACACACAAAAATTAAGTGTTTAACTTACTAAAGACGCTTTCTAATTTATAAAATCCTGCAATCCTGTCGGTGCTTTTATTGTCCCTGAATTTTGAGGGGGAAAAAAAATAGGCAGTACCCAGCCTAGCCCTGGTGACAGTAATTTAATTACTTTTACCGTATATATTTTATATCTGCAAAACTAACCGAAAAATACAACTACTTAATGATTGATGATTAAAAAACAAAAGTCACAAGGACTTCAACCTCAGTCTGGAGCTAAACCCCTGTCTCAAGCATGGCAGGGATAGTAGCATTCCTATCTACAAAAGGAAAATATGAAACCTTGCAGAAATTATCTATCTTAGCTGTATGGTAACAGTTTAATACTGTATTCCTGACAGTTTGCCTTCAGCAAATAATAAAAAATGAGGCGCACCATAAAGCATATTTTCTTCTGTTTTTAAGCAAAATGTGTCTGGTATTTCATTGATATGAATTGCAGACAAAGGAAATCTATTAAAAAAAAATCTATTAATCCAAATTGAAATGGATCTAATTGCATGGATCAATATGTGGATGCACCATCATTCTCTCCAACTGAATAAAGACAAAACTGAGATAATAATTGAATGAAGAACATGTCCAGGATTAAAGGACTAATGTCCAAGCAGGATCTAACAAAACTCATTAATGCATTTATCTTTAGTAGAATTGCTTACAACAACAGTGTCTTCATAGGTTTGCCTAAAAAGTCAATCAGAGAACTGCAGCTGATCCAAACAGCTGCTGCACGTGTTCTCACTAGAACTAAGAAAGTAGAGCACAAGGACCCGGTTCTAAAGTCCTTACACTGGCTCCCTGTAGCTCAGAGAACACACTTTAAAATCCTTCTGTTAGTCCAAAAATCTCTGAATGGATCAGCACCAAAATACATGAGATTAAATGTCAGTGTGTCAACCTCCCAGACCACTCAGGTCCAGAAGACTGTAAAAGGGCTGAAAGCCTGAGTTATTTAGAGTTAAAGTTAAAAACCCATTTGTTTAGAACTGCCCCTTACTGTTGAAGTTAAACTGCTGAGGTTAAACTGCTTACTAGTGTAAGGTTGTGATCCAACTGTTTGATTTGTTTTACTGGTGTTTTATCTTTATTTGCTTTTGTTCTGCTTTTATATTTCTTCTATTTTATTATCTAATTAAAGCACTTTGAATTGTACTGAGTTGTGCTATACAAATAAACTTGCCTTGCCTTTCTTTGCCTTGGAGTGTGATGAGCATTTGCTCCCTAACATGAGGCCCCTGCAGTTTGTTGTTTCTGCTATCATTGACCAGAGTTGTTTCTCAAAGTAATTTGATGATTAATTTGTTCTGAAATTATTCTGAAATTGAACTCTTCCCACATTCTGAAACTGGGCCCTGACCTCATCCTGAAGAACCCTTAGCAATAGTAGATTTATCAAAACAGATACATGAAACTGTTTTTTTAATTTTTATTAAAGGGTAACAAACATGAAGGTTGGACTTATTTTTCACACTTGTGGTAGAATGTATCAGAGAAGGAAGGTGAATTGGCTGAACTCTCTTACTTTCCCTGAATAGCTGGCTTTTCTTAGGGCACGACCTTCGTTTGTTGCCTTTCTGTGGGGAACAAACAGTTCGACCTTTCCGGTGCTGCAGCATTATCTCTGACCTCCCCCACATCAAGCCAAGCAGTGAATGAATGAGGCCTCCAAGCTGCAGGATTAGGGGGCAAAAATTGTGTAAGCTTAACAAGGTGATCATTCTTGGGATTCCTTCATATGCCTGAGTGACTTCAGCTGAAGTGACTCTGGAGGGACACATAGAAAATGGGTGGGACAGACATGTCACAGGGAGGGAAGCTGTAGTTAATTTATGGTGTGAAACTGTCGATTTATAGAGAGTTACTCTTCCATAAATCAGCTCTAGAATTCCACTTTGCTGAGTTTGACACAGTTCTTGACACAGCTGTTTGTGTAAATCAATGACAATTCACAGTACCACACTGCCCCCTAGCGACGTCCGCAGCAAAAACACCTTCATTGGTTATCACTTGGAAAATAATTGGAAAGATAAATAAATAAATAAAAAAATAAATAAATAAATAAATAAATACTGTTTTCAAAACTGGAACATGATTTGGGGAAAATTCTTAAAATCTTTTTCAAACAAATGTTTTGTTAATATTCTTCTAATTGCATCCTCTATTACTGTAGCCATGTACTCTAAATATTGTAGTGCAGACTTGTAGCATGGGAGAGCTGGCTGTGTTTTAAAATGTATTATTTTCACTCATTGAAACTTTCAGGCCTGCAGACCTAAAATAGCACAGAGGAGGAGGGCTCCCACCTACCTGACTCTTTAAACTTAATAACTCTGTTTTAAAGTTTTCATGGGTGATCATCATTTATGAACTCAATTAACACAGTTAAAAAAGATTTCCTTTCAGATAATGCTACTTTCATGCTTGGCGGTCTGACCTGTCTGTTGACATTGTTCTAAAACAACACCCATAGTGTTTTGTGTTTATGTCTGATGCAGTCCTGATGTTGTTGCTCAGGATCACAGCTTATAGCAATCATCCGGTGAACGCCTCAGTTTCTGACTGGATGAACCTGCTCTGTGATATGCATGTTTGGAGTCTCCATCACCTAACGTGGAACTGTAATGATTTGTTATTGCACCGACAAAGAGGGTTTGTAAAGGCTCTCCTTTTATTTAAACAATGTCTGTCCAGAATTTTCCTTTCTTTCTCTGATTCCTGAGAGTGGCCCTTCTTTTTACAGAAAGTCATGTCCCTGCACATTAATTATGTAGATAAAACACATTTCTAGTACAAAAATCAAATGATCCTGCACATTTTAGCTTGTCCTCTTACTTCTAAAATAAGCATATGAAATATGTAGACAGCTGGAGATAGGTACTGGCACCCCCTGCTAACCAGCTTGGGATAAGCGTGACAGAAAATGGATGAATGGATAAATCATTTGGAGCTGTTAACTTACTCTGATCAGCAAAAACCCATGGCATCTTGCAGAGAAGTAGGAAAAAGCTATTACATTTGTTTATTACCGGTATGTTTTAAATAAGAAATACTTTCAGCCCTGAACACGCCATATAAATTAAAGTTTATGCAAACAAACATTTTTCTGAATTAATCCAATGAGTGTTTAGCTGTGGTGACTTGTTGGAGATAATAGATAAAAGAATAAGCGTATTTATCTTAAAGGTCAGGGTAGATGATGGATTGAGTGCTTAATCAGTGTGTTATTGATTTATGGAGTTCTTATCTTGACCTTTGTGTTGGCACTGAGTTTTTCCATTGAAATAGAAGAACAAATGTTTTTACATGGGTAGCTTATATTAATGCAAAAAGTGAAAACATCACAAAGTGAACAAATATTTGAGGATATTTTTCTTTCTGCTTATAATTAGATGTGGCACCTCGCTAACTTTTTTTTTTAACTATTTGTTATTTCAACATGCATTAAACAAGTATATATATTTATATATATATATATATATATATATATATATATATATATATATATATATATATATATATATACATTTATAAAAGGTTTTATATTAACTCAGAGCTTCAGTGAAGCAGGAATGTAACAGTTTTTGCTACAAGTTCTATCAATTCGAATTCATTTTTTTTGGTTATTCATTTTTTTTGTGATTTTTGTTTTGTATATATTCAAACAACTCTTACCGTAAACTATTTTTATGAGTACTTTGCTGGCCAGATCCCCTTTGTAAAATATATTTTAATAACACGTCATCTTAAGGCAGTTTACAGTTCAACCAGATCATACAGTCAATTTGGTTCTAAGTTTTCTATCAAAGGAAAACCAGCTCATTGCATCGATTCATTGACTCAAATGCAATCCCTCACACTAAGCATGCTTGTAGCGACAGTGGAAAGGAAAAACTCCCTTTTAACAAGAAGAAACCTCCAGCAGAGCCAGGCTCAGTCTGAACGGCCACCTGCTGAGGCCGACTTTGGTTCAAGGAGGCAGAAGCAGAGACACAAAAAGCAGCTGTAAAAGGCGGCCACTTCCAGGAAACACACAGCCAGGCAGACGAGCTCCAAGGCAGCTCCCATGTCAGAGGATGAAGAGAGCACATCCAGCCAGTCACGGTCAGAGAAATAGGACCATACTGGAAAAACAGACCAATCTCCAACATCTATAAACAAAGGTGTTGATGGCAGAAACACAACTGATATTTCTCTCCAGGATGGAGTCACTGCAAAATGTCAACAGATGAGGCGAAATGTAAGAGACCAACTTAAGTTTCATATGTCTGTCAAGGTAAAGTAAAATTAAACTAATTAAAAAAAATAACTGTCATATGTCTCGTAATGTCATACAAATATTGAACAGACTCATTTGTAACATTTTTATATAGATCAATTAATCTAAAGCTTTATATTTATTCAATTCAAGTTAAAAGTGTCTTTATCAATCCCAAAGGGAGGTTAAACTTTAACTCATCCTTTTCTTTTTAACCAGGTGTTGTAGGTGTTCATAGCTGTAGGCAGGACGGATCTTCTGTAGTGGTCTGTCTTACACCAGATCTGGAGAAGCCTCTGACTTAAGACACGTTGTTGTTAACTATCTACTGTAGAGGATGCTTTCCATAATGTTCTACATTTTATAAAGAATTCTTCATTTTATATTTATATTGTGCAGCAATTACACAGAATGAAAAATCTAAGCCAGTTTTAAATGGAAATTCACATGAGCCACTTTTATTACCTTCAAGCTTCATGCAAGCTTGCAAACTCAGTCCTCATTTTTTCTTGAGTCAGTGGGCTGTTCTAGAGTGCTGCTGCCATCATCTACCTCTCCTCCAGTTTGCTTCCTATCTCAGCCCCTTTCAACCCATTTCAACAGGTTTTTGTGTGCTTCTCCTATCCTCTCCGACACAGACAGACGCATACATACAGCAACTTTAATGTATGGCCAGTGTAGGGCTGCAAAGCAAATAGAAAACAAACTGTATAAGTATATAGTTAATAGTATATTTGACCTTAGAGTGAATTGGCAAAGCTTCTGAATAGAGCAAGAGGAAATAGAAACCAGGTAATACACTGGAGCGCCCAGCACTGACTGAACTTTGATGCGATACATGAATAAACACTAGCCTTCGTTTTGCATTTTAATTTCCAGGGAAAACAACACTGTGTACTTTGCATGATCAACACATATATCTGTGTAAGCTTTTTTTTCTGGCAGTTTTTGAAAACTGAAATCTTTAAAGCTCCAAGAATAAGCTATTGTCATGGGCTTCAGTAACTAATTGTACTCCAAACAAACAGCTCCTTGCAGGGGAACAGATCAAACACCTGCTTTGTGGCCTGCAGGCTGCAGCGAACAATAAACTCACCTCGCAAGTGGGGCACAGAGATCCTCAGCTGCACGTATCAACTGGACTTCATTCCTGACAAATTTGCAACAAAAAATATGTTTGAACTTTATCTTATAAACTATTAAAATCATGTTTAATGTTGAGGTTGATTTAGCAAGATAACAAATGCAAATATTTCCTCTGGGGAAAAGCTTTGTGCGTGCAGGTATGCATGTAAGCACATAGCTTTTTAACTGAACGAAATGTTATCAACCAACTTACTGTATCAGTTTTTATAACAATAATTTACATCAAACCTATGTTGCAATAAAATTACATCAGATATTTTCTTTTTTTTAAATGATCATTATTTTCTTACATTTAGTGAAAAGCTTAGTTATAAATCATAAAAAACCTTTATGTCTCAAAGTGACATAATTCAATAAGAGCTAAGAGCTGCAGGGCTGCATTGAAAAGGAAGCTATACCGAATATCCTTCTTTCTTTATAATGCTAAGTTATCACTGATAGGAAGAGAATTTCCTTATTGCATCAAAATGCTTCTTGTGTAAGTATATAAATGCAAATGTTTTAGACAAATCATACATTTGTACAGTCATCTAGGATCTGAATAAAAGAAGTTTAGAGGATTTATCCCATAAAACATTGGTTTACTGGTTTTCAGTACAGAACTTGCTGGAGTTTGTACATTATAGGAAGTGATGTGACATCATTATTTTGACCCACCCATTTTCTGACACTTATGAGGTTCACAGACAGCTGGCATCTTTCTCCAGCAGTTATGTTTTTGGACTGAAGGGTGGAGCCAGAGTACCCAGAGAGAACATGCAGAAACACTCCAGGCCAGGTATTGAACCCAGGACATTTCTCCTGCAAGGCAACACTACTACAAACTGCGCTATAATGCAGGCTTCATTTTTTCAGATAGTTCTATAGCTGTGCATGGGTTATATGCCTAAAAATCCAGCAAAATTAAACACTTTACAATTATTTTTTTTCTTTTTGACAATTAGATCTAATTTTTACCTCCAATAAAATAACTGGATTTAATAAAAAATCTGCTATTAAGTTGCGATTTCATGATGATATCCATTAAAAAAAATTTCAAGGTTGATAAAATTTAGCAAAAATAAAAAGAAGACAAAGAGGCTGCGTCAGATTTGGATTACTTTTGTGAGCAAATAATACAAAAGCCAAATTTAAAGGCAGGTTTAAGTTACATCTGGTTTCAAATTAACAAAGCATCCATAATTTTAATTAATTTTCCCAAAAAACTTAATAACCATAATCTATTCTGTGTCTTCCTCTTTTCCCCATTCATTTATATTATTAGCCTGGGGTGTTTTAGTGCACAGATATACATGCACATTTCTTAAAATTCCCCTACTCAATTGCACACTTTTGGGATTAAGACATCTTTAACAACCAACAATGAGGCTTTTTTTATTATTATTTGTTATTTTTTTAGGCCAGGGTGAACTCCAGACATCCTTAATATCTACATTTCACACAGTAAATGTTAAGGCTTTGCTTGAACTTAGAAAATTTCTCAATAAATGCATCAGAAAAACTTTAAGATCCCACAACATCGATGCTTGCAAGAAGGCTTCTGCTGGTTGCCTAACTTTGCATTAGCAGCCTGGGTTTGTGGGCCTGCAATTATTATTATGTTAAAGGGGTAAAAAAGCAGACAGCTCTTTTTAACTCCTTTTATTCAGACATTAAACACTGAGAGGCTGCACATAATGATCCTGTAATATGTGAGTAGGATTGAAGTATTTAAGCCATTACTTTTTTATTACCTTACCAATCAGTAAACTGGAAAGAAAAGTAAACAATAAATGGTTTCCAGCAATTTGTCTGACAGTTGAAAATATTAAATGTTCTAAAAAGTAACTTTGAAACCACAGCTTCCTAAATGCTACTGTGAAATAAATGATTTATTTCAATTTTAAACAGCCTTGTATAAAAGTATGCATCTGTATCAGTTGGAGACGGTTATTTAAAGCATTTCAGAAAAAGTTCAAGTATCTCTCTGCTTGTTGGCATGACTTGTGTTGTAGTGGAGTTTTATGGGTGTAACAGTGTAAACACTCCTATCCTACCACATTGGATTGAAACCAATGCTGCGTTGCTGTCTCATCATGAAAAATGAGAGTGTAAAGATTGACAAGAAGGGAAAAATTACAGATTTATAAGAGAAGAAGGCCGCATGATGTTAAAGCTGGACCTATGTTTGGGTCAGTGACCGGCTCACTGGTTCCATTTGTAAAATAAAAAAAACAGCATTTGTTTGATGTCTGGTTACTGATTAACAATCTACAGATTTTCCTTTCACTCGCTTGTAATAACATGCTGTATTCCGGTACCTACAGTCAGCTTTTACAAGCAGCTAAACAAGCTCTTGTTGGACAACTCTAGTCTTCTGAAACCCTTCCCCATTCTTCAGCGGCTCTGTGTGTTTTTTCATTGAAAAGGGAGTGACTGCAGGCCATTCACAGGTAGAACGGGATCAGTGTGACTGCCCTTTCCCTCTGCTAAGATAACTGAGAGCATGATGTGGTGTAAACAGCTAAAACACCAGGCGAACTGTTGTTGGCAAGGTAGCAGGTATAAATATCATTAAAGAATAATGGCTGTGATCCTTTTCATCAATATCCACTGTCAGCAGTATCAATTATTTATAAGCTGGGCACTCTTCAAGCACAGGATCCTGCCTGAGTCTATGATGGAAACACATTTCTGACATGTTTACCCCTTTAAAAGAGACATAAAATGCTTTTAGATTACTTAGATTAAATAGTAAAATAAAAAGTAGCGTAAAAGTTTAAAAGGTAAATGCACTAAAAAGATGAAAAACAATCACTTGTTTCTTTGATTACATCTCGATTCCTCATTCATGTGTTAATGATGCAGTTAAAACCTTGATTAAAGGGGGAGCTGAGATATAGGCACTCTGATGGTAATAAGTCATCAATATAAGCTTTTACATTTGAGAAAAATTAGGTAATAAATGTGAAGAAGCATCATTTGTGTTCACATATACAAGTAAGATTTTGATATTTTCCTCCTAAATGAAATTAAATTATAAAACTGAGTTGAATGAAACAAAACATAATCAGAGAATACCATAACTTCAAACTTGGAGCATTTCTTTAAGGGAAGTACGGTTTATTGATTACTGAGCGAAGGGAAAATGCTTACTCAGATTTGCTGCAAAGTCAATGAATCATGCATTTAGCTGGGCTTTATTTAAAACACTACCCCCTCAATTAAGTAATGCACACTGATAGATTTAGATTTATACTTTGTATCTGGCATGCATCAGATGAGACTGGCAACTCCTAAAGTACAATAAAACAATGTAAAAGGATTATATAACATTAATCTGTGATTTATTTTAATATTTAGAAAAATAATATTTTGAAAGTTATCAATCCAAATAATCTGTGGCTGCATGGTAATCCTCAACCATAACAATCTTATAACTCAGCTCCAAGTGTCTGGAGTTGGAAGGCCTCTTTGCCATCACCCTAATCTATAGCTCCAGCCATAGATTTTCTATCGCATTAAAGACTGCACTCTGGGTGGTCAACCCTATGTTAGTTATTCCCCCAGTTAGAGCAAACATGCTGTGAAGGATTACTTTTAACCTGACCTAGAACATGTTAAATTATCTGGATTAGATTGGAGTAGATGTAAGTAAAAAAAAAAATGTGAATGTCTAAGACTGACGTTTTTTGTATTCTTTCTGATATAAACTGAGCCTGTCTGTCTAAGAAGCGAGTTGAGATAGTTGGTGAAAATTGATGCTATATAAATAAAAATAACTGATTAGTTGAAAAAATAGAGCTACATTTTGTTATATGTGTGCAACTCAAATGAATATATCATATGAAACTGAGCTCTTAATGTTGAAGTCTGTTTTCCGGACTGCAGCCACTCCTATTTGATAAGAGGTGCTCCACCTGTCCCAGCCTGGGGAGGTGGACCCGCCCTGTGAAAGTCCAGCTCTCAGGGCAGGAGAAACACAGCAGACGGAGGCAGGTGAAATGTGGCCCGACAGGTCTGATGGGAACTCAGTGCCAGATAGAAGAAGGGGAGGTGACTGACAACCCTGCTGCCAGCCGGTAGGACTCTTACCCAGAGAATGAGATATGAAGACAGATGTGTTCATGTTGCAGTGAGTAAAGGCTGGATCCGGTCTAGTCACTGACTGACAGAAAGGTAAGGGACCTTTGAACCCCAGGGCCCTGTGGACTCCCAGCACCACCTCCAGCCAAAGCTGTAGGCTTGACTGAGTGGAATTTCCCTCCTCTTCCCTGCCTGGAGACGGGGGCAGATGGTCGGTCTGAAAGCCTGAGCAGAACTCAGGAAGAAGAAGGAGAGGAAGGGTGGGAGAGAGTGGGGGCTGGAGAGAAGGAGACGAAGACAGGCACAGACTGGGCAGAAAAGGAGACATGCTTCGCTACGGCTCAAGACCAACGGTTTCCACCACCACCACCACCACAGAGGACCCTGCAAAGCCTTCAAGTGAGGTAAGACATCCCAAGGCGATGAAACCCAACTCTTTTTCTCCAAGTTTGCAGTCGTTCTCCTCCCTTCTCTCAACTCTCTCATAGTGTCTCGCCTAACATTTACATTCTCTCAGTCAGTGGATTATAGTTTGCTGTAGGATAGGAACCCAGTGAGCAGCAGGAAGGGATGTCATGTTTATTTGAAAAGCTCTCTAATGAAACAGGCCTTTGTTCTCTGCTTTTTCATTTATACATGAAACAATGCATAATTACCTTCATCACAGAAATAAACAGGATTAAATGCTATAACTTTCTGCTTAGAAATGAACCTCAACAAGGAATTTACTGTAATGCACATGGTGTGAAAGATGTTGCCTTTTTACAGTTTCAGATAATTTGCATAAATGTTGTTTGCTGTCCATTGTCTATAAATAAACAGCTGAGATGGTGGTGAATGTGAATGGTTGGGGACCTCTATTACCTTCTTGTTTAGAGACCTTTTAGAACAAATGTACGTTTTGTCATGACAATGATTGCTTTTGTTTGTTTTTGCTTTTCCAGAGGAGGATTCTCAGGCTAACTCTGCTCGCAGGAAATAATGAAAACAAGGAGGAAAAATCTGCAGACACAGTGAGTCTGACGTCTCTCACAGTGAAATTCCTAAATAAGCCATGCTGGTCCCTACGAGCCTTTCAAAACAGCCCTGTTTTGACAGTTTACACCTCAATTAAATGAAAGTCCGTCATCCTATTTTACTCTAGGATACTTTTACTTTAGTCACATAGTGTTACTAAAGCATTAAAACAAAGATGTCGGAGCGTCTGAGATTTATGTTTTTTATCATCTGGTCCAGTTATGCAACTGTGACCGAAGACGGGCGTGTGTATTTGATAATACACTAACAGCTGTTTCACATTTACTACAGAGATAAAGTCAGAACGTGCCGCAAGATGGGTTTATCCAGGAGAAAATATTCAAAACCCAGATCAGTTGAACCAGGAAATAGAAACATTTGCTTCAAAGTTTAAAACATTTTTAAAGGTAACTGTGTGAATTATGATGGCTGCAGGCTGTGTGGGTGTTTGCCGTAGGTGGCTCTTGAACAGCCTTTGTTTGTGTTGCAGATCTGGTCCTAAGTCAGTGAGAGCGTGAGAAGTGAGAACTTTCCTTTTGCTTTTTTTTGGCTCTCATGAGACTTTTACTTTTTTCACTCATGCAGCAGCCTGACTGCATGGTTTGTGTCAACCTTGGCCTGGTAGCGTGGTGGTCATCTTGCTGCCACACCTCCACTCAGATATGCTTCAATAATCTCCCTTTTCCTCTGGGAGAGTGGGACCATGACAATGGAAGATTCTATTTCTGTACTTTAAGGGAAAAAGATTTTTCGAATAATCATGTAAAGCTCTCAAATAACCAATCTCCCTTCATAATGATACATTAATAACCTTATTGTAAGTTGATTCAATCCAGCACTTATGTTTGCCCAAATTTGAAACAAATCTCAGAACAGTACTCTGTTAATTAAAACGAATAACCTTTCCCTATATTTTCTTAAATCAATGCTTCTTTTTTCGTTGTCTTGCTGGTTTTGCACATCCCACTTTTTGTAAATCAACAGGCCTTGCAGAAGCTCAGCCAAACAGGAAAGGCAACAATGCAGAACCCACAAAGCTTCTCAGAAGATGTGCATTGTGTAACAAATAAGAACATTTATTTGTTACCAATATACACTAAAAACTTAATGAAAGCTAAGGCTGATCAGAGGAAGATGTTTTATGATGGCATTATTTTCAATTTAAACTTTTTCTTGGCGGAAGAGTCCTGATCTGAGTCCTGAGACACAAGTAAAGTCAATCTGCTTCAGTTAGATTTTGGTCTTGATTTGGGAGATAAATGTTATAGATTGTAAAAAAAAATCAATGGCTGTAGGGATAAAGGAGTTCCATATTCTCTTTGTTTTAAAGTTAGAGAATATGTCCTGCCTGAAGGGAGGAGATTAAACTGGGTGTGTAGAGGATGGCTATAATCTGACAAGACTATTTGGGCTTTGGAAACCGATCTAGACTTAAATGGCTACATACTGTCATCATTTAAATGTAACCCAATGATGTTTCAACATTATTTTGGTCCTCAGTATTCTGGAGGAAATGCATCCTCTAATGGTGGGCTCTTATACAAACTGCATCGGCCTGACACTCAAATGTCAGTTCATTGTCCTTCAATCTGAGGAAAACATGAAGTTTGGAGGAGTGCATCAACTGAATCAAGTTACTCACAACTTTATTATTAAAACTTTGTTATTGTGCAACCAGGAGTTGGCTATTTATATTTAGTTGACTTTTTGGCATCCTCTACAGATGTTTTAATTGGCAGCCTTCCTGCCACCATTGTAACGGCTGAAACACCTGAACTTAATATCGACTCTGGATGTGGGAGTGAACAGTTTATAAAATAACATCTTTGTACAGTACATATTATTAGGTTAATCACAATGAAACCAGGATTTTTTTATTTTAAGAACAAAAAAAAACAGCGTTGATATTTAAAATTTTATTAAAAAACACCTATTTAACTTTGTTTGAAAAACAAAAAATAAAATCAAGTTAGGTTTGGACTGTCTAGGCCTGTAAAAATCAGGCTTTTCACCTCAATGCATTTTACATAAAAAAGAAAAAAAAATCTGTGAAAAATTCCTTTGGGTATCAACTACTACTGGGTCAAACAGATCGTCTAAACCCAAAACGGAGTGATGCGTTTATACCGCTGCTGTTGAAGTGATCTATACTGTTATATTAAATAGGATGCAGTCAGATTTTTGCCTGCACATTTCTAAAAATATATATTTTTTAAAACAGTAAGGGAAGCTGTGCACCAAAATGTAAGTAAGGGTCCACCAGTAGTCAACTGCTAATGTTTGGTAAGCTTTTTTTGTTTGAAGTCAGTATGTAATAGTGAGGTAATCACAGCAAACAGGTTATAAATGATCCCTTCTACTTACCCGTTTTAACTGATGTCAGTTGGTTTGAATGTGTTTTTATATCATTTATAGTTAAAATCCATTATTTTTAGAAAAAAACAGGTGGGAGACACAAATGCACAGATGTACTGGGTAAGGAAAGCTGGAAGAATGAAGCAAATGCATTTTAAAATTGGGGGGTTCTTTCCTGTAGCTTAATTTCTGAGAAGGCAGGAGGGAAAAAAAGGACAGACACCAGGAAACATGGTATGGAGGGAAACACATGTGCTCTGCACTGATGTGTGCCTTGGTGTCTTTAATGATGTGGTAACTCTGGCACACCGACAAATGTGGCGTCAGCTCGTCAAACATCAGCAGGTCTGAGAACAGGACGTCTGTTTTCATGAGTGATCACTCCACCAAGGATCAGTAAGCACTGCTGTTGGCTGTAGTTTTTTAATATAACACACGATAACACAGATGCAACTCAAGTTTTCTTTATCCTGTAGGTGCTAAAAATTTAATAAATGTGTCTGTTTCATTTTAGATTAAAAAAAAGCTGACTCTAAAAAGAAGTGACTGTTTGAGAAGAAATCCAGGTCAACTAAATGAGTTTTTAGGACATAAAGATTTCACAAAATAACTCTCAGGTTCCAGCAGATATAAAACAGATGAAAACAAAACAAAAGCAGTTTCTTGACCTGCAGGTATTTGCTCATAGGCTTTAATTATTCTGCATTCCTTCACAGTGTCAAACGTC
This sequence comes from Cyprinodon tularosa, assembly GCF_016077235.1. NCBI lineage: Eukaryota > Metazoa > Chordata > Actinopteri > Cyprinodontiformes > Cyprinodontidae > Cyprinodon > Cyprinodon tularosa. The sequence goes on from NW_024039701.1 coordinate 162,167, forward strand.
CTTCATGTTTCTTTTCACTTTTATCAATGATCTTTGGCCTAATCAGCAGGGAGTTCAAATGAAGGTCTGTCTGTTTGTGATACAAGGCAGTTATGAAGTTAATCAAGGAGGAAGGAAATTACCAAAATACTCTGCTAGTAGGAGGTCCAATGTTTTGAGACAAAGGCTGAAGCAGGTTTATGTTGTAAAATTAGAAGGGGCGTGGCCCACAACTTGACTCATCGTGGACACAATCCATTCCTGTCACATTGTGATCTTTTGCATCGTGAATATGGCACAGAGCGAGGCAGCTGCACGTAAATTGTTGCTGAACCTGCAGAGTTAAGGTTTGACTCATCAGAGGGCTTCTGTGTTGTGACGTCAAAGGCAACTTGATTGTTTCTGTTGGAAATCAGAAGCTTTCTCATTCAGTGACCAGTCATGTGATCTTCACCTTACCCAGATTATCCAGGGATCAAAGCAAAGATGTTAGATGGCAAATAAAGTACTGCATGTGAGCTATTTAATCATAAAGATGTTTGTTTCTCGCTATCACGTGCTGGAATTTACATTCCCACCGATCAACGTGCCTTTGCCCTTTTTCAACAACACGTTCTCTGTAGATGAAGTGGTGGTGAAATGTGAGGCCCTGCTCCTTCCAAGAGACACTGGCGCCTTTGTTCTTGTTCGCCCTCGTTCTTATCTCTGTGAGATTGTCGCCTCCCTCTCCAAATACTTGTTAGTATGTTTTTATTCTTTCAGCTCTTCTTAAGACAAATCGACGACCTATAGTATTAAAATACTTTGTAGATGCATTTAAAGAGCATGAAACCCATCAGAGTTCTAAAAGCCTCTTCACTTCCGGTTATTTTTTTAATTTTCACACTAAAGCAGCTATGGCTGATTCCAATCTCTATATCTGCTTGTAAGGGTAATTTAACACACAATTTCCTGTGAGTTTCCTTAATTCAGAGAGCCTTGCTAAAGTATTCCTATCCTATTCAACCTTTTCCCATTTTTCAACATTTCAACCTCAATCTTCAATAGCTTTTGTTGGGTTCGACATGAGGTGAGCATGATGTGCTGCTAATGTGTGGTATGAATTTATCTTCAACTTCTAGGAATACTCTGTATTTAGTGCAATCCATCTCTCTATCTGAAGATATTTAAAAAGTCCCCATAGAATGATGCTGCCACACCCTGTGACAAAAAAATAATTTGATTAAAGCAGACAGTATGATCAATTAGGCTATATGGGGCAATGCAATTACAAGGAGCAAGCAGTTTTGAACAGCTCGATATTTAAATGTGTTGAAGTTTGAAAAGTGTTGCTATTACAGATGCTTGGTGGCAGTTGGAAAGTTTAGGAACAGAGAAAGTTCGGCTCTTTATAGTGCTAAAGCAGGGGTGTCAAACTGGTTCCAGAAAGGGCCGTGTGGCTGCAGGTTTTCTTTCCAACCAAGCAATAGCACACCAGACTCCAGTCATCTCATCAGGTCATCATGTTCAGATTGGACTCACTTGATGAGATGACTGCATGATGCTTTCTGGAACCAGTTTGACACCCCTGTGCTAAAGGGAAAAGAGTGCAATGGATAAAGGAGGATCTATGGAGCAACATAAAGGAGATATGATGGGTAGAATGAGGTTGTAGATGACATTGAATACAAACAGAAGGATTTCAGAAATTGTTCTGAGTGTGATTGGGATCCAGCAATGCTGTTTTTCGGGCTGGGAGTCTGTCGTAAAACAATAAGTCCCACAACAAGGCTGTGAGCGGGAACTGAGGGGGAGTAAGGATGAAGACCATTAATAGCTAGTTGATGAAAATATGCGGAACAAGGGATGTTATTGTGAGAGATAAAAAATAAGGAGCTATTAAATATGACACACTGTGCAGACAGTGGAGATGCTAGTGGAAAGTTTCTACTTTGGATAATGCTGACTGAAGTTTAAAGAGTAATATGATATAACCGTATTTAAAACAAAAAAGAGGTAAAGGAAGAGGGTGAAAATATATAATTTGATTTACTGGATACGTAGAGTTGGGTATATAGCAAAAATATGAATCTTAAATTAATCAAAAACATTGCAGAATCAAGAATCTAGGTGTTGAAGAGTCAAAGTCCTAGGAAAGAGCCCCGAGGCAATGCAGATGTGACAGCAGAACTGAGGGACTTAAACGACATAAACTTAATTAAAAATGCAGAATGTAGAGAAGGGGGAGTGAGTGATACCAAGCAAGGATAATCCTTTAAGATGCAGAGCAGTAGAAATGGTATCAAACAATGGAGTTAGATAAAGAAGTATGAAGATGGATGGTAAATTGGGTTCAGTTGCCATCAGGAGATCATTGGTAATTTTTATAACTAATACTTACGTCTGGGATGGGAACTAGTGTGGAATAGTTTGTAGACGTTATTGTGAGGTGAATGAGACTGGTTTCAATTAGTAGCTATTTTTTAAGTACTTTGAAAATAAAGTTTAATTGAAAATAGGGCTGACATTATTGTAGTAGTTTCCTGTGTATATTCTCAGTCATCCGGGTCATTGCAACCATTAAAAACAGTCAACTAGACGTTCACTCAGTTTTTTCTGAAAACGTTTCAACATCTTTCCAGGAGCCTTTGTCAGTTCTGTTTTAATCTTTTCTAGGAATCCTCAGTATATATATAACTACAGCATATGTATGTATATGCTGTAGTTATATTTTTATTTAACTACAGCATCCACACCTTCTCAAGCTCGTGACACAGCCCTTCATCTCAGATGCTGTAAACAAGTAGACAATTTTCCGTTAGTTTATCAAAATGGAAGATCGAGAAAATATTATTGATGTCCAAAACATATTACATCCAAAAACCTGAACTGTCCCTTTAATGACATTGAGGTCGATCTAAGTTTCTCAAAGTTCAAATCAAAACAATATTTTCTTTATGTTATACACTACATAATTTAAGGATCATCAAACAATAAAATTCATAAAGGGGAGCATAAACAACTTTAGTTATTGATGTGACCAGCGATGGCATTTAGTGACACCATAGTAAACATTTGTTTCTCCTGAAACAGTCCTAACAAAAAATATACTTTGATCAAAATGACAACAAAAGTGGAAATGAAAAGGAAAGTAATTAATAGAAAGCAGGTTGTAGGGAAGAATATATGTTTTCATGATGTTTTAAATGGTTCTTTCCACAGAGTGAGAGTCACATCAAGGAAACATGGAAAAAGAAGAACGGGCTGATCCACCGAGAAAGTCCAGCTGGCATGGAGTCGCCTCAGCAGGTAGACACAACATGAACTAGAGGCACGCTCTGTATCTGCTTGAATCTGAAGATGGCTCCGATTTTTTTTGTTACCATTTAGAAACGTTCTGAAATTATGTCATAAAAACAACAAATATACTAGCTATTTGATAATTTAACATTCAGTTAATCTGACACTAGAACAACTGTTCTGATGTCATTCTTAATAAAATATGAAAACATTTCAATGATCTGTAAATGGACATTTCTAAGGCTGCAACTAACGATTATTTTGTAACTCGATTAATCTCTCGATTGTTTTTTTTTGATTAATGAGTTAATACTTGGATAGCCAAAGGTTCCTTAAAAAAGAGTTTTTACAAAATAAAACCAGGTGAAACTAAAACTTTCCACATGAGGAGTTCTGGATAGAGCATTTTGACAGTAATTTTTTGTAATGTTAAATGCAAAATGTTTATATACTTTCTTTACAATTTTGATTTTATTACTGTCTAAGTAGCTTGCTCTGTCATGTAAAGGTATATTTTATTAATCGATTACTAAATTAATTGACAATTATTTCAATAATCGATTATTCATAATTAATCTGATTAATTGTTTCAGCCCTATAAATTTCCCTCCTAACTGAGTTGTATTTCTATATAGGATACTTTCTCTGAGCTGCTTTGTGTCCATTTATTTATTTTAGACTGAGTTGCCCCATATGAAGAAGCAGAGATCTAAATGTTTTTTAAAATGTAATTTATTATGCAGGAGTCTGAAGTCTGAACATTTGTATCCTTATGTAAGACTTTAGAGAAATATTTTAGTGATTTATTATCATTTTTTATTTATTTATTTGAATTAGGACAATTCACATTCATCAACATGTAAGCTTAAAGCATCAATGTAAATATGCTATACTTAGAATAACAGCTAATTTGAATCTGCTGTCCTAAGGCAGGTAAGAATAGTGAACGTTAAACAAGGCACTATTGGAGAGAGCAGAGTGGACACAAACAGATAAAATGACACTAACATAAATAAAATGAGGTTAACAGGCCCAAGGAAACAGATCAGTTCAACTGTGAGCATGTCTGCTTAGTTTTCAACCAATGTTTCAAGGAGATTTTAAAACTTATGTAGGTTGCACAACCCATAACATGAGCTGGCAGTGTGTCCCATGACTGTGCTCATCTAATGGATGCAACCATTAGGCCAAATTTGGTCCTACGCCGCTGAACATTACTGTCTCCTCTGGTTATACCCCTGGTGTTTATTCTAGTAATAGGTTTTTTGCTTATAAAATCAGTTAGAGGAGGAGGAGCAAGTCCATTTAAAACTCTATTTAAAACACATCCACACATCCAAAAATAACTCAAAGTTTAAAATCTACTTACTGAAAATGTTACAATTTTGATAATCTAAAGGCTTTTTGTCAAGAACTTTCAGTGTTTTCTTGAAGAGATACTGTAGGGCAGTGGTCTCCAACCCTGGTCCTCAAGATCTACTGTCCTACAGATTTTAGATGCATACCTGCTTCAACACAGCTTAATCAAATGAATGGCTTGAAAAGGTAATCAATCATTTGATTAAGCTGTGTTGAAGCAGGGATGCATCTAAAATCTGTAGGACAGTAGATCTTGAGGAACAGGGTTGGAGACCACTGCTGTAGGGGTTTCAGAATGGCCTCTGAAGTGTGAGACCATGGCAGTGGTATGGCAGTAGTTTATTAGGCTAAAGATTCATTGTTTCAAACATTGCAATTGTAACGGTATGAGATAAGAAAATAATAATGTAATGATAAAATAAGTTTTACTTTTGGTTCCAGGAGTACCTTAGAAAATTTGGTCAATTGGATTGTTGAGCTAATTAACTACAGTACAATTAAACACGACAGGAAAAGCACATCTGTTTGAGCTGTTGAAATGTTAAGAGTAGGCGGATTTTTTGCGATTTAATCTGGGTGTGCTGAAAAAACCGAATGCCTTACCTGGGATGTCAGCTGTTGGGTTTCTGTGTCCCATTCCTGGCAGCGAAAACTGAAAACAACACTAAGTTTCAGACAAACACTCCTACCAAGTAGCCAAATGTCTGCGTCGTTTTCACTCCCAAGTTTTGACCTGTATTCTGATTATGCAAAGAGGATAACTTTTGTTCTTGAGACTGAATGCTTGCAAAGAGCGTAGCATGTATTTAAGATCCTTTTTTTCAGCACAAAGATATTTTCAATGTTCTTTTATTCTCTTCCATTACAGCATTTAAAGCAGTACAATAAATGTTTTCCCATATAGGTATATTACACTATGACATTTTTGATTGCTGTCTGCTGGAATAATAAATCATTTTAGACTCAACTCACTTTAAGGCATGAGTACCACACTAATTTCTCTTTCAAAGAACATATAAAATATTCAGAGAAACAGGATCTAAGTCACTCTTCAGTAATTTATCTGCACCAACCCCTATTGCTATTTAGTTATTTCAGCGTCTAAGTGCCATGCTGTTCCTGTGCATCTGTTTTTGTTGGCTGATAGAGGAACAATAGGCAGAAATGGCAGAAGCTCATGTTCTAGGATGCAGAAACATGACACCGTCTGTGCACTATGCACCCCTTTTAGCTGTTATCAACCTCCTATTTCATAAGCTCACCAGCAGCATCGCTAAGAACACCTAATCAAGTGCACATATGTGCATCCATATGCAAACACATAACCCTGAGAGAGTCTGCCTACATTAAACCATGTATTCAGGGACAGTGTAAGTCAGCCTCAGTGGAGGTTGGGAGCAGAAACCTGACCGCTCTGATCCTGTCTCCCTCAGCACCTCGGAGACACAACCAATGGGGTGCCTGTGACCTCGCTGCAGCATCATGGGCCCAAAGTGTACGGCGTAGTGCAGAGGACAAGCTCGGACAGACAGCAGGAGCTGATGGCGAGGGAGTGGACCGTCAGCCACCTTCATGATGAGATGAGGTACATCAGGGAGGTGAGTGAACTCCAGCACAGAAGCACACCAGCTTTCATGATGCACAACCCGATTGGACACAATCAAGGGAGTTTTGGTCCTAACGTCTGCATGTCCTTGCTTTCTGCAAACAGGTGAGAGACTCACTAGAGAAGGTGAGAGAAAGGATGTACGGCCAGTTTGGAGGAATGCAGCAATCAATGGAGAAGCTCTCACGGGAAATTAGGGTAGATGATCAAATAAAAACTTTTGTTCAAGTCCAACTCATTACATAAATCCTGTAAATAATAATATAAAAAAAAAACATGTTTTCTGCAGGCAGCCAACTCCCAGAGGAAAAGTCTTGAATCTGAAGTGAAGGTCCGTACAGCAGCCATGGACAACTTTGATCAGATGAACAGCTCCCTCATATCTGCAAACCTCAGCCTGCAGGTAACAAATCAGTGTCACAAAGGATGTCAGGATTTTTATTTGTTGGACAACTGGTTACTGATTTATGTGCCTTTTCTTCACAGAAATCACTCATTGAGAACTGTCAGAACAGAATAGGCGCAAAAGATGAGGTAAAGACTTTGCGGAGTACCTGCCAAAAAACGGAGCAGCAACTCAGGGACAGGGAGCGGGAGCTGGCTGGAGCAAAGGCTGAAAACCAAACACTGAGACTTCAGGTAGAACTTGTTTCTGCAAATCCACGCATACCCAAACACTGCTAAACATCTATTGTAACTGATTCAAAGTTGCAGTGCTCACGAGTTTTCTAGCTGATGGGAGAAGTTGGTACTCAGCTCACAGAGCACCCTGATGGGAGAATATGTAAAGCATTGTTTGCAATAAATGCCAGCTGCCAAACACATAGATGCTGCACATATAGAGTTTCTCTGCAGGAGGTTATCATGATATCAAAGCTTGGATGGCAGTATTTATTCTATAACAAAGGACTATCTTTAACTGCATCTTCCAGCTCAGGGTTAATATGTTCCCATTTGCTGAGAGAAGTCTTAAATTTGCTATGCTGTGGCTGTCCAGGTTGAATCTTCACATGAGGCCAACACCCGCGCCATGCAGGATCTCTCTGCAAAGCTCCAGAAGGAGTACGAAGAAAAGCTGCTGAGGGAACAACAGGAACACAGAGAAGAGATAGAAAAACTACAGGTTGGCATTCTCATATACATTAGATACTGTAACTGCTTTGATTGGATCACATTGTTCCAGTCTCAAGAATTTACCTTGAAATAACCATAAAAACGGCATTCTGCATCAATTGATCAAAGTTTTCCGTTCACACAGGTCCAACTTGATGATTACATGAGGCGACTGGAGGAAACAGAAAGGAAACTGAGAGCAGCAGAGGCACAGATTGCTGAAAAAGACCAGCGGATCACTGAAGTTGAACGTCTCCTGAGCTGCATGGGGAAAGTGAGGCAACCTTTTCAAGCTTTACTGTTTTACTGTTATTTCTGTTTGGCCTCTTTAAAAAAAAAAAAAAAAAAAACTTAAAATAATTCACAGGAGAAGAGTCAACTCCAGCAGAAACTGCAGGATTACGAGCAGCGTATTCGCATGTTAGAGCGGACAGACAAAACGGATGCAGCTGCAGCCAAGAGGTAAAAATGTGACACTACTTATTCTTTAATTACTTATTCTACAGTTTTCAATTCTTTTTTTCCCTGTGGAAGTAGTGCTGATTGGCCAGGTTTCTTAAAAAAAAAAAAAAATCTGTAATTTGCATTAGTCCCTTTTTCAATAAAAGTCCGTGCAGTCATTTTATTTTTAAACTTAAAGTGATGCTGGGTAATTTGTCAGCGTGTTGTTCTCATCATTCCATAAATGTCGCAAGACATTTATTTGGATCAGCCCAGAAAAAAACTGGATTCACTTTCCGTCCATCTGGTGGCGGTACTAAGAATGCAGAACTGGTTTTACACTTTAATCCCAGCCCCATATAGACTAATCATAACACTCTGTTTACACCCTTTGAAATACACTATTTTTGCTGTTGCTCTTTTAAATGATAAATAAGAAAAGATAAACCACTTGAGAGTTATGCTTAATTCCTTTCATTACTAAGCTAATTAGATCCTTAAGCAGGAAAAGTTGAGATCGTTATTTAACATTAAATATTTTATGCATCTTGCCTCAGTTGCAAACATATTAAGTGGCGCCATATTTGTCCTTTTTTTTAATGAAATTATGTTATCTATTAGTTCAGTCCTAAGGTGCAAGGAATTGATCATTTGAATGTCTGATTATAAGCAGATATCCATATCAAGCATAGGTTGTAGATGATGGATTCAACAATGACAGGACTCGAAAGAGGATCTCCAAGAGCTTGCAGTCATCCAAACCACAATCTCTCCTCCTGCAGAAGTCTCAGCATAAAACCATAAAACAGTTAAAGAGATCATAATCCACTTAGTTAGGTTTACATGAAAACCCAGTAAGGAGAATGTGTGAAAGTGAAAGTTGTCTGTTAAATCATTATTCAGTTACTCCATCAAAATATTGTGGTGAAACTTTATAACTGAAACCTGCTGTAACTTAAAATGTCAAAACATTCCAGCCCAAAAGTTTGTTTTATATTCAGTGCTTGCAGTGTTTACCACATAACTAATAAATGCTAATATTCAGGTTCAGCTGCTCCAAACAGGTGGTTGGAAATTTTGCAGAGCCTGGCTGAGTTAAGGCTACAGTAACTCCAGTTTCCCAGTGCTACCCAGGAGCTTTGCTGCTCCTTAAGCACATTTAAAATTAGGCTTATAATCCTGATCCACTGACTTTACAGATCAGGTTTTCAATTTTGCCCTTTTTACATAGAAACATTTTTAAAATTACTTTTTGTGACAAAATTTATCTGAAATAAACAACAGACTTGCTGAGTTTACAGCAGTGAACCTCTTTCCAGCACCCACTGGAGCCAACTGCATGACAGCACTGAGCCCTGCTGCTCTGCATACTCCACAACAAAAAGTAGGGTAATTCTTGATGAAATCAGTACAAAGATGACATTTATTTTCTAGCTTAAAGGTATAATGGAACATTTTTGCAAATTTTTGAAAAGACCCACCCTCTCCACTTAAAAAAAAAATGCACATGCTCAACCCTGCATCCGCTCCTAAGAGGGAACGCCTATTAAACATGTGCAAGAGCATGCAGGAGCACCTCGTGCACACTCTGTTTAAAAGCTGCTGTTCACATCACTCATACAAGCTTACTTTAAGTAAGATGAGTGTAAAACAAAGAAGTATGAAGTTATGAATGTAAAAATGGGTAAGTAAAAATGGGGACGAGTATGTAGGATGGTCTTAAGTAAACATATTAGCAGAATGACTGACAATTAGCAGGACCTTTAAAACTTCTTAAAGCATCTTTTTGTGACAAATTAAAGATATAAAAAGAACCATTGTAATCTCTTCTTCTTGAGTTATTGTCTCTGCTGGTGCAACAAAGCACTGCAGGATATCTCGCTGGACACAGCCTCAGGCTCCTCAAGAATCCTGGGGAAAGTTATTTAGCTCTACCTCAGGCATTATAATAATTTGTATTGAAAAGCTATCAGAGATGATCAAAATGTGGGCTTTTGAAAGGCAATATAAAGACCTAATGTTTATGAAAGTCCTGCTTTAAATTTTAACTCCCATTTATTTTAGGTCTAAGCAGCTGCAAGAAGAAGCCGTGGAACTTCGTGAGAGAATTAAACACTTAAACGACATGGTGTTCTGCCAGCAGAGGAAAGTCAAAGGAATGATAGAGGAAGTGAGGAGAATTTCTTTTTTCTTTTTATAGCTCATTTCCATGCATTAGAAATCACTTTCTACTTATGATAGCCATAGACAACAAACAAACAAAAAAGAAACATACTACTTTATTAGATAAACCTGTTCAGTTTTTTTTTTTTTACATTGTTGAACTGTGCAAAGAAAAACTGATGTAATTCTGAAGACAAACAGTTGATCCTGTTACACCTTGTTCCAGCAGGGTATGGTAGATGAGCTGGTGTGCATAAACTAAAATAGCAGATTTGTAAAAAAAAAAAAAAAATGAAACCTTAATACAACCTTCTGAAACTGAATAAACAGGATCAAAGGTATCAAAAATTGTTGTTACTTTAAAAGACATTAACTTAGCATTGCTCTAGAGAAGTAGGGATCTTAATAAAAATGTCAAAAAGATGATCTAATTAGTCAGATATTGTGAAAATAAAGGATACATGACAAAGCTACTAGAACATAATGCCATATTTCAAAGAGGCTGATTTTCGTGGCAATTAAGAAAAAGTCTGTTGATGATTTCAAAGCAAGGCTCTAATTATGTAATTCTGCGCAGGTTCAAGCTCTACGATCTCAAGTTGCCCAGAAGGACATGTTTATCTCAGACCTTTTGGACAGAATTGCAATAGTGGAGTGTGAGGTAAGGCTATGACAAGTTTAAAGTCCTGTATTCTATGTTTAAATGAAGGTGTGGTGCGGTATCCTTCTGCATGGCTACAAAATTTTTTTTGCTGACCTGATGAGCACAGGATATCACGACCTTTCAGCAATGACTATACGTTTTCCCTGCATCACTATTCCTATCAAATCACCCTTTCCCATGTAAAGTGACTGCTGTCCTTTGCATGATGCTGATCTGACGGAGCTCTTTCCTCTTTCCTTTTTCCTAGAATAATGAATTAGAAGACAAGCTGAAGTATTTTATGTCCACACAGAATAGGCCTCAAGAAAGTTTGGAAAGACGAGACATAGGAGTAGGCTGTGATCTGCTCCCCAGGTAGGAGTCAACAGGTGGATTTGCCTAAGGGTTGCATTTGGTTCTTTGTTCTAAACTGGTTTCTAATTCTGATGTCTGACTGTGCAACTGCAGACACGAAGTAAAGAGGAATGTTGTCGAACCTGTTCATCTTCATTCCACCCAACCTACATCACCTGTCCAACCTACATCACCTGTCCGACCTACATCACCTGTCCGACCTACATCACCTGTCCAACCTACATCCCCCGTCCAACCTACATCACCTGTCCAACCTACATCATTCGTTGAACCTTCATCGTTTTTCCAGCCTTCATCACCAGTTAATGCAACATCACCTCCTCAACCTCTCTCACCCACAGATCCTTCATCACCCACACAATGGTCTTCGTCTTCTTCAAATCTTTCCTCCTTCCAACATTCATCATTCAGCCTAACAAAGCCCATCCATCCAAGGACATTCAGCTCTACTAACCCTCCACCCAGCAGACTAGAAAACAGTTTATTAAGGTATTCTCCTGGTCAGTATAGTCAGTTCCTGCAGTCCAACATGGCAGCAGTAAATGGTGTTTACTCGTCTGAGTCTGATCCCGTTCTGAGTCCCGTCAAGTCAGACGAGGTGGATGCAAAACCGAAAACAGACACTACACAAAGTAAACAACAGTCCACTTCATCATCCATGTCGTCTTCTCGACCAAGAACAAGATTACAAGTTTACTCGCCCTTCATGACACTGATTGGACAGAACCATAAAGACAAACACTCATCGACTTAAAGGGTTCATATTGGGAAATAATGAAGCTATTTTTTTTTTTCATTTTATTTGATTTATTGCATTGTTTGTTTTTTTCTGATTTGAATAATAAAAAAAAAACTTATCAGACCTCTTTTGATTCCAGTCATCTACAGATAGACTCAGTGTTCTTTATGTCTTTCATGGTAGCAGATTTACTAGATTTGAAGTAATCTTATAATTTTACCAGCATCTTTTTTTAAGATTATGAGGAATGTTTTGAAGAGGCCCAGCCTAAATCTGAACTTCAATATGCAGAGTACGTGGAGGGATTCATACCGTTAAAGTGATGGCAAAAAATCTTTAAATCTAAAACATTAAAAACTTTAAAGGGTAAATTATTAACATCAAATGCAAATGCAAAAGCCGGTCAGTAACTTAAAGAAGGGTTTAAAAAGTTTGTTTTTATAATACAGAGGGTTGTTAAAACCGCCAACATGTAATTTTTTTATGAAAGTAAAGAAATAAATTGTTTTCTAAATAAAGACATCTCCTTTTACAATAAATTTTATCTGATGAAGTGTGTTTTCCAATCAGAAACAAGCACTGTGTTTAAATTTAACCAAAGTCTGGAAGTATTATAGGTAACTTTGGTCTGAACTGTATGTAAACTTATTTGGAGTGACAACTCACTGCCTATTATTCAAAATATATGTGGCTAAAGTTCTTTAAAACAGGTCACACAAACAATATGGTTATTTAACCCATTTATGAAGCTATCACACAGTATAAACCATGTAACACATTTTTCATTTATCAGTTTCATTTGGATGATGACACAAAAAAAATGTGAGATCATTTTGATCAAACAAACATCGGTGGGTGGACATTTGAACTAAACACACTAACTAAATAATTCTCCTTGTCTCAAAATGTCCTGCTAAAATAGATATGGCTAACCATAAGCATAGCTACTAAATGCATGTGTTGGGAAGTTGGACTAAAATGAAGTAAATTGAATTTACAGCTGATAATAAAATACCATGTTGTGCTGGAAAACACTTTCAAATTTTATTTGATATTTTTAAAATTACAATGGTGATAGTTAAAATCCTTGTTTTCTCTTACAGGGATGATAGAAAAAGTGTACTATTGAGGATGTTTTACATTTTAATTTCAATGTGGTGTAATTAACTGAATTAATTTTTTTTTTTTTCTGACGTGTTATATGAAGTGAATGTCGCCCCATTGCTCACTGAGCAATAACTTCTTTCATGGTTTAGGATTGAAATGGTTATTATTTGTTTTATGTAAATGTTTTATATTTGCTTTGTACATATGAAATGATATATTTTGCTATGTTCGTACTGTGTAAATAATATTTATTAACTTGCAATGTGCCTTTGTGGGTATTCCCTATTGTCTGTGAATGGTGGTGGAGCAAAATATCTGTTATGACAACAGGGTTATAGACTTTTTTCAATATTATGGCTTTGTTGTGACTTTTTAAATAATAAAGTGACTGCCATTCTCTGAGCCCCCAGCAGTACCTCCCACCTTTGGTGTGTAAGTTCATATAAGACTTAGCGTGACTAATGACAATATATTTTTAAATGACGGAGATGACAAACTTTCCTGACTATCTTGACAATGTACCAAAACAACCTTAAATCCGGCGATAAAATGAGGTGAACACCGTTTTGGTACTGATTTAAAATGAGCATTTACATAGAAGGATCAATATACATTTTAAATAAACAAATAAACTCTTTACTTCATAGACTCTGAATTTTACTCTGCACAAAACATAAATATATAAAATAATCGGTGTCTTAAATCCGACCAATGTTAAGATTTCACTCAAAAGCTTCAAGACAACCTGGGCAATACTAGACAGAATGGCAATACTAGACAGTATAGGAAACTGAATTAAGGACATCAACTTGTTTCAGGAACTGGCAGTGTGTTACATAAATAGGTCGGGTCACAGTTTTCATCATTTAACCCTCATCATTCCCATTCTATTGTAGCCTGTATCAAATGAGGCCATTTTAAGGTAAAATTTTTGTTGCGGAATTCTTAGAAACATTTTATATCAAAATATGTTTAAGATAAACAACTAAATTAAAACAAAAGAGTGAAGAACAATTGTAATGCACGAGTGCAGTAAAATGCTCAACAATATGACCTCAAATATCATCTTAAAAAACACACACACAAACTTGCCTCACTGTCTTTGCAGGGCCTTTCCATTGACTTCCATTAATTTCCATAGCCTAACCAGAACCCTCACACTGATCCCAACCTAAACTCAATTCACACCTTAGTCCTAAACATACCCGCTGACTCTAAAACTGCAATTCCTCATGTGGGGTCCAGGCACCAGTCCCCGCAACATGCCATTTTCCCGGAAAACGGGCCCAACAATATATTAAAAAAGGTGTATCTTTTGTGCACTAATAAATATGATTAAATTGCGAACGACGTCTTGCATGTCTGCTGATTCCTGTGATGTTGGTAAGTGGTTAGCGTTTTTAAATATGGGAGCATTAAAGTGCTAAACAGGCCTGTGTTTTTAAAAAGGACATTATTCACATGTTGCACAATAAATACATAACAAATACATTCTTTATCATGTTTAACATGATTTACGTGAGTTTTTTTTTTTTTACTTTGCAATCACAATAATAAAAGAAAGGAGATTATTTCAACAGATTCTGACCGTTGACACTACTTGAAAAGGATACAGCTGTGACTTCTCGGTTAAAGTGTTGGCCATTGTCAGCAGAGCTAAATGAGAAATGTTTTGGCTCAGTGGCTGGAAAACATCCGGACAGGAAATGCAGCTGTGGAAAATCTGAGGCTGTAAGGCTGGAAACCTTCAGACTGGTTTCACTGTTCACACAGCATAGAAAGAAACATGTAGACATTAATCGCCCTAAACAGCATTGCCACATACTTGTCACATATTTTTTTTTTTACTAGTTAATTGTGAGGATTATACATTCCACCAGGTTATACTCTTTAACTGATTTTGTTCCAATTATTTCATTTCTTTGCTAACGTACATACTGAAATACATGTTTAAATAATTCATCAAGCCATGGATTCATAGATCATCTTATATCCTATGTTTAACAATTCTCATGTGTCCTTCATCTTTCAAATAGCTATTTACCATTTTACCAAATCCATAAATTTGCTTGTACATGTTTTTACAATTAATTGGTTTTAAGGTTCTACGATCTTATTTTTTAATTTCCGTTATTGCTTTTTCCGCAGTGTGCAATTAGATGTAGAGTTCTTTGTAGTTATTTCTCCAGGTCCCCACACTGGAAACAATGGTTAGAGATGTGTTGTTTATCTTTTATAAAAAAAAAAAAAAAAAAAGGTGTTGTGTTTTTTGTCTTGCTTCCAATAACATGACTCAGCCATGAAACATGCTTGTGTTGTCAAATAGACATGTTTCGGTTGTGACCAAAATACATGAAATAGTTGCACTGTGTGGTAAGGCTCCACCTGCTTTTTCTGAAAGACACCCCCCCCCCTGCATTGACTAGGAAAACAACTATGACATGTTGACAATGTCAAGACAAAACAGAGGGCTGCATGGTGGATTGTTTGTAGCGCAATTTTCCTTGCAGTAAGGTCATGGGTTCGGTCTCTGGCTTAGGGTCTTTCTGCATGGATTTTGCATCTTATCCCTGGGTACATATGGGTGGCTTCCTCCCAAACTCCAAAAACATGACTATTAGGTTTATTGATGCCTCTACATTGCCTTACTGTAGGTATACTGATGACCTTACCTTGCTTTTTGCACTCAGGCTGTTGGAGTTAGGCACCAGCCCCCCTGAGACCCTGACTGTCAGTAGTCTAGTTTTGATTGGAAATTAGAGTTTAGTTCTGTTTCTGTTGCAATAATTTCCATCAACATAGTCTGGACTGGCCGAGAGGGGCAGTGGTTCCCCTTGAGAAGAACAGTGAACCAAAGGGGGATCTTCTCAGCCTCCTGGTTGAGCCTCATGTGCCAGTTTTCTAGAGAGGAGAGTCTGGCTGATTATTAAACCTTGGCTTCTGGAAGTGCAGGGTGAACACTGTATCAACTCTACACCCTCTGCAGGATGCTTATGGATTCATGGGAGTTTGGACAATCAGTCAACATGTGTTTGTGGTCCTGGAGAAGGCATTCAACCATATCCCTGATGGTGCCCTGTGGAGGAGGGCGCTCTAGGAGTACTGAGTCTGAGACTTATACTTGAGGCCATCTTGTCACACAAGCTGAGCAGGAGTTTGGTTCACATTGCCGGCAGTAAGCTGGACCTGGTACCAGTGCATGTTGGACACTGGAAGGTTACCCTCTCTCAGGGAAACGATTTTTTGGAGCAAACGAGGGATTAGGTTTGGGGACCAGGGTATTTCGTCTCCTCTATTGTGGATGATGTGATGATGTGACATTGCACATTTGTACGAGTTTCTTTTAAATATGTTTTTATATTTTCCTCTGGCTTTATCAGTTTCTTTGTGCTTTAGCCAAGCCTCATTCAGGTCTACTCATCCTTCCCTTAGTCCTTCCTGAGCAATGCATAAGAATACTTTGCTCTTACAAGAGTGACAACAAAGACTTTTCCACACGCTGTACAATAAACTTCAAGAAGCATTTTGTTTGGTATGTATAAACTACCAATTTAGCTACTTACTCACACATGCTCTTTCTTTAAATTCTGTGCATTTCCTTTTGTTTTTGCAAGCCTTAAAGTATAGTTGACTGCACAAAAATCTAACCCTAACCCACAGTTTTTTTTTTAAATCTATTTATTCAAGGAGATGTTAGTATTTTAGATAAAGTGACACAATCAGTTAGCGGATATATTTGCTGATTTATTTGATTTTAACACAGCTATGATAATATTTAGAAAGAGGTAATATCCAAATTCATAAACTGAAAAGAGAGAAAACTCTGTTTAGCTTAGATCTAGATGCAAAGGGGAATGAAAAATGACTTGTCTTTAAATATTTGTTCTCATACTTTTTGTGGGAGTAATACAATGTGATTGTATTTGGTTTGTATTTCATACTTTCAAACAAAAACAATCTTACTTTTATAAGTGAAAAAAGATGAGCTCACAGAAAAATGTGAAATAACCAAAAATGGCTTCATGTATGAATGTTTTTGAAAAATTGTATGCAGATATAAGAAAAAATGCCTCAATTTTTGCTCAAATTAATGACGATCCACATAGGCAGGGAGACCTCAGTGCTGCTAACTAATTTTGGCTGGAAGAAGGCTGTAAAAAGCTTCTTTTCCCTTTGAATTAACACTTAGTATGTATGCGTGTTGCCCTGTGATGAAGTGGCGGCCTATCCAGAGCATACCCCACCTCTTGCCTGTAGACAGCCAGAGATTGGTACATATATAGATTCCAAAGCAGTTTTAGAAGTATTCAGGGAGAAGGAAATGATAGAAAAGATTTAGTATTACAACTCCAGCACAGTCTATTTAGATTATATAGGGGGTGGCATTGCTATTTGGTGATGTTGGGTTCCAGCACATGAAGGTGTAAAAGGCAATGAAAAGGCAGATATATTAGCAAAAAGGGCTTCAGAGGGAACAATAACCATTACAATTCCTTTTGGGACAGGGGAAGGTAAATCACTTAATAAGAGTAAGTATGAAGTAATAATCATCAGATTAAGCGTGGGTCATACCTATTTAAATGCAAATTCATATTTAATAGGGAATAATTATAAATGTGAAGGATGTGGAGAAAAAGAAAATATAGAACATTTACTGATAAATTGTACAACTTATGAACATGAAAGGGAGAAATTGAGAAGGATGGTTGGAAGGACAGGACAAGACTGGAGTCCTAAAGGAATATTGGGAAATTAAGCAAATATAAAGGATATTCACAGATTGAGCAAAGCATTATTTATTTATCTAAAGAATACACAATAGAAAAATGGAATTTGATGTAAAGTAATGTTGCTACACACTCATGTACTTTAGGGGGCGGTATGCGCCTTTTAGTTGTTTTCGATCCGCCATAACGGAAAAGAAGAAGAAGACCGCTCGCGACCCCACTCCAGACATGCGTATGGATGGATGGATGGATGTGTTTACCGGTAGGGGGCGCTAGAGCTGACTAGAACACTTCACTTCCTGACACGAAGAAGACAAAGGACTCTACTTTCAAATGTGTCAGTATTGACTGAAGTGAAACTTCACTCTCAGGCGGTTTCTTGGAATTTTTATCGGCAAAAAACCAAACTGTACTATCTCACATTTTCTATTTTATATTCTGTACATCTTGTCATGGGAATCAAAACCGGATCCGATGTTAGGTAATAGCTGTCAGTAGCTAACAGCAGCGATGTCCTCAGAGCGGCAGGGACAGGTTGGAGATCTGAGGACCCGCAGCATAGAGGAGCTCCAGGAGCTACTGCTCCGGCAGGAGAACATCCTTTCTAACAAGTAAGTAAAGCAGTGGACGGCCGGCAGCTTTACATAGAAACTTTGGTAGGGTTGGCCTAATTAAACAGTCCGCTCCTGTTCTAACTGTTGCCTTTACCCGGGTAGCTGTGTATTAAACTCTACAAAATATGGATTACTGAGCTCATATCAACTATACAACAAACCATAATACTAAAGGTTAGTAAAAGGGAAGCAGACAGATGAAAGAATTTTCCACGTTAGGAATGGGGACAATATACCTTCGTTAAAAAGGTGGATGGAGTTCTAAAGGAAAGTTATAATGTAGTTATGTTCAGTTTTGCATCACACTTTAGGGATAATCCATCCATCCATCCATTCATCCGTCCGTCCGTCAATCCATCTGTCCGTCAATCCATCCACCCTTCCGTCCGTCCGTCTGTCCATCCATCCATCCATCCATCCATCCTTCTGTCAGTCAATCCATCCACCCGTCCGTCCGTCCGTCCGTCCGTCTGTCCATCCATCCATCCATCCATCCATCCATCCATCCATCCTTCTGTCAGTCAATCCATCCACCCTTCCATCCGTTCATCCATCCATCCATCCATTCATCCATTCATCTGTCCGTCAATCCATCCACCCTTCCGTCCGTCCATCCATCCATCCATCCATCCATCCATCCATCCATCCATCCATCCATCCATCCATCCATCCATCCATCCATCCATCCATCCATCCATGTTATTTCATATTTTAATTTATTCATCTTTCCAAGGGTTTACATTTAAAGCCATCAAATGAAGAAAGCTTTGCTATAAATTAGATCTGTTTTAATGTTTTAAAATGGGTAGAAATATGAAAAATATCCTTATGTATGTAATATCAAAAATCTTTCTTATCCTTGTATATAGACTGATGGGTTGAGATAAAGCAGAATAACAAATATTTCTTGTTATGTAGGAGATTGCTGCGGACTCTCCCCGACAAAGGACAAAAGATCAAAGAGTTTGCAGAGAAGGTCCGCCTTGCCATTGAACAGCGAGATGAAGAGGAAAGAAGACAGAGATTGGTGTCTGCTGCCAGAGCCCAGTTACAGTCCAAGTATCAGCAAGCCTTCTCAGGCCAGCAACGTGCTGTACCCTTTACCCCAGAAGCTTTGTGCCTAGATGAAGAAAATGAAGGTCCTGCAGGGGATGATACACAGGAACAGGAAAACAACGCTGTGGACAAGCAGTGTGACTCCACAGCAGGGAAAATGGAGTCCAAAGAAAGTGAACTTGTGCAAGCCTTGGACAGAGTTACACTGTATGAAGAAGGTTCTGGTGACTGTAAAGAACAAATGAACAGCGAATCAGAAGATAATTACTTTTCTCGAAAACAGACAGCTAAAAAACCCAACTATATAACAGTTCTAGAAAAAACAGAGGTGTCTGCAGCAACTAAGAAGCAAAAATTTAAACCCAATCAGTAAGAGCTTACTGTGTCACTTTCCCATATTATGCAATCCTCCTGCAAAATGAATGAATAGTTATCGCGTTCTCCTCCATATTGTCCAGACTACCCCACAGAAATGATGGCTCTCCATTGGGATCTTTGTCTCCTGGGCGGGCCTCTGGGACTGCGTCTCCGCTCTCTGCTCAGGCCAGGAGGGAACGTGACAGGAAGCACCTGGATGACATCACTTCAGCTAAACTCCCTCCGCTTCGTCACAGTCCAGCACAGCTTCTGTCTTTAGACGAGTCGGCTGCACTCGTCAGAGAACAGACAAAGAAACAGCAGGTCTGTTAAGATGCAGCCTTCGTTTTCTTTGCACTACTTTTACTTTAGTTATAAATAATGCTCAGTTTAAACTACATTTATGCTTTTGTCGCATAAAAAGGTGATATGGGGAAAATTTACAAATTTGGCAAAAGAACAACTGAGGCTACACCTTATTAGCACATTTCAGTGACTCATTTCTTAACACCAAATTTCTCAGATTAGGTGTCTGTTTAGGGTTGTCCTAAGCTGATATAAATAATGGAAACTGCTCAGCGCTTTGTAGGAGCTGTGGTTGTTTTAAAGGGCTTTATTAATAAAGTTGAGCTGAAAGTTGGGTTAAATCCCTCATGCAGCAAAAAAAACATGCAACGCGACGCTGCCACAGCTGGATTTCACGTTTTCGATGTTGTTCCCAGGCTTGAAATCTACCTCAAAACGGAACGACACACTTATACTAGCTTTATCCGCTAGGTCTTTTGCTTTTGTTCTTGGTTTGGTATGCACATTTCAGATTTCTATCTCTGAGAAATAAAACCATTCTCCTTCTTTAGTGGGATAATGGTTGGAGAGACACATAGTGTTTAAAAGGATAAACATGGCACCTTCAAGGGATTTAGAGAATAGGCTATCAGAAATAACACGCCTCTCTTTATTCAGAATAAGCTTAGAGAAATACTTTTAGTGTTTCTAACTAGACCAGCCCTATTTCTAACAGACCACAAAAAAAAAAGGTTATTTAGATTGCATCTGTCTGACAGTAAAATGGTGTATTTATGTTTTTATTGAGTGCATGTAGATATCTGGTTTCAACTGCATGTTCAGTAAAGATCCTCCTTGGCGCTCACAGAAAAGCACGCTGCTCTAAAGTGCCCGCTGTGGAGACAAGTCGTTTACTTGGTAATATCAGCGTTAAAGGCCTAAAGGAACGCATGACGTCCTTTTTCTGATTTTCATTTCAAAGAAACGTAGGCAGAGCCAGAGGGGGTTTTCATCAAAGTTAATATTCTTAAACATGTGCTTGTTGGATATTTTCCTCACAAAGCTATACCACTTCCAATTAAAAAATAACAGGTTTAAATGCATAAAAATATGCCACATTAGTAGTGCTTCTATAGTTGCACTCACCATATTTTAAGAAAAAATTACTTATTCTGTAATTTTTCAAACATTATTTAAGTTATTATTGTTATTTAAGGGTAATTAAAATGACTTTAAATGTATTTTCTGTCATTTTGGGCATAATTTCATAAGTGATTTACAGTCTTGTAATTTCAAAGTATTTGTATCTCTATCATAATATTCAATTGGTGTTTCTCAACTTTTCTTTGACTTGAACATATGTGGGGCGAACAATGGTCTGGTGTAACCATTGCAGAGCTTTCCATGATAAAAATTTGTCCTAAATTGATCAAATTGGTGCTTTTATATTGAACTGATTTCTATCAATTACTGCTTATAGATTTTTCCCTATCAGATTTTTATTTTTTTGGTGAAATATTTTTTTCTTTAATATTTCATATACACCGTTTTGCTTAATCTATACACAATACAAGAAAAATACAAGTAAAAATCATTTTGGGTATGTCATTTAACTAATTCATTACAGGTTATTCTACATGTATTTATAATCTGCTGTTTAATAACCGTATATCTACTTCACTAGATGTCGCTGGTGATTTCACAATGAATTCACTGAATTTTTTTTTTTTATCCGAGGAAATAAAACACAGTGAATTGATTCTAGAAGTTTATATTCTACACCATACTCTATAGATGCGTCACTATGAGTTTTAATTGAATCCCTGAACCCCACATATTCATATTTATTATCCACCTCATAGTGGACTTTTCCAGAATTGAGAGTAGAGAGCACACCTATAGTTTTGCTTTTACCTGTGTATATAAAAAAAATGAAGGATAATTCATAGCAGGTTGTGTTCAATGCTTAGCCCCCTTTAGCAACTGCTGAGATAAATCTCTGGAGCTGCCACTGCCGATTAAAAAAAGCAAAGTATTACATCCTTTTGCTTCCACTTAATGATTATTTGCTACTTTCTGTTGATTTTTCACAAAATCAGAAAAAATAAATAAAAGGGGTGGGAATTTTTTTTGCAAGTTTCTAGTTTTTGGAGTTATTTGATGACCATTGCACAGTCAGCTCTAGTTCCTTTCCCCCGCCTCTAGAGGGTGGCATCGAGTCACAGGTTGTCACAGGCAGAGGGTGGACTCCAAGGCCAAACTCCTGTGTGCTGTTTCTGGCTTAAATTGGATCATTTATAGTTGAAGGTTTTTACACGACTAGCTTTGCTGCTGGTCTTTTGTTTCCAGCCTTTTTATGTCAGCTGTCTTTTTGTTTGGGGGGGTTTATTTTCAGGAGCTGCAGGCCAAACAGGCTGCCCAGAAACTATCTGAAGGACTGAAGAGCTCTTTGGGGAGCTACACTCCTGACGGTGGCCCCATGGCTGCATACAGAGAGGTCCACGATGAAGGAGCCCACCTCTCTTCAGAGGAAGACTGATTCTGGATGGACAGCTTGGGAAAACAGTGTAACCTTGGCCTCTGGAGTAAACAGCCTTTGGACCTCATGGTTTAACATTATACATTTAGAGTCTCTTTAAGAGTGGAAATCAGTCTTGGCTTCACATATCTAGCAAAGACCTCGTTGCCAAGTTTTTCTAGTATAAAGCACGTACAGTGAAATGTGAATTCTTAATCACTCTGAAGGGAGTACCTTGAGAAAACATTAAAAATGGGGACATTATAACTTATTTTGAGTCTGCCATGGTTTATATTAAGCTTAAGCCTTATTTTGTGGATTATAACAAATTGAAACCTCATCAAAAAAACAAATATAAGGTTCTTCCATTTTTTTTAGACCACAGAGGTACAAAATGTGAACTCTAAATAAAACCTTCATTTGAGGCATCTGCTGTCTTTGACGTTACTGATCTACCTTTCATAAGTGACCTATTAGACGTAAGATTCCATGTTTTTATTTTATTATAACTTGCTTTCTAAACATTCCCACTATTATAAATATATATATTCACTGACATATTGACTTCCCTGTATTTACCCTCTTTAATTCTGCTCAGCTTTATTTGTATGCTGTGCAGATATTTGGTCACCCACACCACAGAACTTAAATATGACTAAAATTTGTTAGTGATTAAGTGAAGTACGATATTAGTAGAAGTAGAGAAAAATGATGATACAGCATCTTGTGTTAAGAAATGTAAATAAAAGTGTATTAAGGTAGGGGAGTGTTGATATAGTGAATAGCTGATGAGTATAAGGGGAAGAAAGCCAAAACGAGCCCCAACATGGGAGGCGGAGCTGCTGGTCCATCCTGGAGGTGACTTCTGTTTTTTTAAGTTCCACCTCTTTCCAACCCCTGCCCTTACGAAAGCAGCCTCCCTCACACCCTACTCTTATGAAAGCGTCCCCCCACCACCCTGCGCTTACAAAAGAACCCCCCACCACCACCATCACAGTTAACGAAAGACACAACAACTCCCCCAACCACATAACAGTGGCCCCCTAGATATGTCTAGGGGGCCAAGTAAAGAGGCTTAACCAATAAGAACATTTCTGTTCGCAAAATAAGGTTATCAAATGTTATAAAATTTTAAAGCTGAAAAGAAATGGATAGAGTTTATAGATTTACACTTTGGAGTTTGGATTTTAGACTTAGACAAACTTCATTCTCCTTTTGTATACACCGAGTGTATACGAAAACGAAATTAAGTTGCTTACGGCAGCGTGTTTTGAGATTCAGAATCTTTGTTTTAATTTTATATCGATTCTTGTATCATTCATCTTTTTTTTTTACATTTCACATCAAAAAGTGAAAGGCTATTTGACAGATACATACTACAATAATGCATATTGTGAGTGCTACATACACTAGTTATTACTAGTGTTGCGCCGATGCCATTTTTTGGCCCCAATACCAATACCTGGCTGTGCAGTATTGGCCGATACCATCTGTTTGAAATTGATGTGTGTGTATATATGAAGAACTGCATACTGCTTGGATGTAAAAATAATTGCCATCATGGCTTTGTCAAACTGCTGCCTGCCTTTTTATTGCCTACCTGGAATGGGTGACAATAGTTATATAAACTTTTGGCTCTCAAAATGGTATCGGTGCCCTATTTGTCAGCACTCACCGATACTGATACCACCAATTTAGTGCAGTGTCGGTGCAAAACTAGTTATTACCTTTAAAGATGTTGCACCTTTTGTCATTTTTCACCAGTGAAAGTATTTGAGGCTTACAGTACATCACTGTGAAAATGTGAAAAACGCTTCAGGATGTATTTACAAATCCAGTTAAATACAAAATTCCCCCCAAGGCACAAAGTTATTTCTCTGACCCGCTTTTATTTTGTAGTTTTTACAGGGGTAAAAAAAAGGGTTGGTATCCTGCAAACTCGAATTCAACTGCTAGCCCAGATTTAGAGGAAATCTAAATGTGCTATTGCTAGTGCACACCCAAACACACTTTGGACTGGGGCCCCATAAAGCAGCTAAGTGCACTTATTCCTTGGAACATCTTGAAACGTAATTAAATTCCACTCATATCAACAAAGTCATATGAATAGAAATGGCTTGAAATACTATCGTGTAAGTATAATATAATGAAATGAAATTAAAGCTACTTAGTTTGTGGTTTTAGGCTGGGTTTGTTGTTTACACCCAGCTCCTCTACCTTCTTTCCTCCTCCATAAGCAATACATCTGTTATGGCTCATCCAGCTTTTCTGTGCTGATAACTTATCTAGCTCCATGTGGATGTAGATTCTACTTGAGCCCAGTTTGGTTGCTTAGTTTTTGATTTACCAGATATCTACAGTGGGGATATTTACTGGTGGTAAATTTGCACATATTCATTGTTCAAGAAAACGTACCCAACAAAAATAGGCAAACTAAAGCAGTGTAACCATGTAAATTATCAGGGATTTGTCTTTTTTTTTTTTTTTTTTTTTTTTTTTTTTTTACATCCGAGTGCATTTACGAACTGCAGAAACAAAAACATCTCTTAAGAAAATATAGACTTCATATATCATAGAGATGTGATAAAGGAGCACGCTTGAGTTATGTGGAAAAAAATGTAGATGTAGATAAGGAAATTTCAAGGAAAATATGAAAAATACTCCCCATTTATCACTTCCAGTTTAGAACTCCAACTTTTTCTAAAAAAAACAGAATGGTAATAATATTAAACAGAGTTGAGAAGTTATTGTACATAAACTGATAATAGAACAGATTTTCTTTGGGTAAATTAAAAATAGTATTTTATTTGAATTAAAGGGATTTAATAGTTAGGCTTGAGGCTCATTAAGGGGGGCAATGAGTATTGGTCAGCTGAAGGAACTTATATTTTGAAGCCTGCTGAGATGTTATCAGACAGGAATCCATTACTCACATGATAAGATTAATGTGGGGTAGTAAGTTATTAAGGCTTGATGGCTGAGACATCTGGACTGCATTTGGATCATGTTTTTGCAGGGAATGGCAGGCGATGATGGGACGGCAGCAGGCTAATGGAATATGGCACACACCATTTCTCAGCTGCTAATATGTGGTAGATAAGAAGTGCCAGCTACATTCAGCATCTTTCAAATCTGCTTCTCCGTTCCCATCATCTGTCTCGCAGCTCTCGGTAGACGACTTCAAACTTGCCTAATTTAAACAACCTGAAATGGGTTAAGGGTTGTAATGAGGAAGAAATCAGGCGCTGAGGCACCTTTGGAAGGGAAGTTAGGGTGGGTTTGTTCAGGTCACAGTTTGGTGATAGATGCTCTTTGATAACCTTTAGTAATTGTGGCTGAAGTAAGGCGGAAGATGTTTTAAAGAGTTAAAGAAAACATGTAATGGCTGGGTATTTAGAAACTGTATCTGATGGGCTCCAAAAGTGGCCCCACAGTGACGTTAGAGAACTAATACGCAAGCATGCTCTGCAGAGAATCCCCATTGTGCTGGGAGTAATTACATGATACCTTGCTTACATGCATTTACAAACTGTTACCAATTATGGTCTTTTTTGATGTAGACGCTCCTATGCTTTCTTATTGGACTCATAATATCTGTAGATGCTTTTGAGGTGGAGCAGCACAAAAACATTATTTTTTTCTTTACATTGCCCATTGATGAGGACGTTGTTTATACTTCAACCAGATCCCAGAACCCTCGACTCAGATTATTAAGCTCCTCGTGAAGTAGTCTGCAAATGATTTGCTCCAACTCGGAGTTCGAAATCACACGTCCTGCATAATTTGCTGTTTGGGAGGGGAAACTGGAATGTGATTTCAAAACTTCGTCTTCAAAGAGCCGTCCACTCAACCTTAAATTAGATACACAGTATGATGTATAGACTGGCGTTTAATGCAAGTTCGGCCCTCCGCACAATGATTTGATTATGTCTGCCAGGTTACGAAGTCTGAGCTCATTCTTTTCCATTCTCTGAAGTCTGTGACATATTTTTAGGGAGATTAAAAAAATTACCCCATAACAGTTTTTTACAGATATGATTACAGCCTGATCTCTCCACCTGAAATAATTTCTCCCAGCTTCAAACCCAGTGTTTGAACAACCCTTTTAAATTCTCCATTTTTGTGAAGGGAAACAGCTGATGATAAATATTTTCAAGAGATTTGCACCTTGCATGTTGCATATTCTGGACAGTTTACCTGAAAAACAAGTCTGTGTTGAGAAATTGGGAAAAAAGAATCTAAAAGTCTTTACTAAACGTTTTGCATACCCTAAATCTAAATATTGCTATATTGTTTCATCATTGGGTCTTCTTTAGAAGGATTCTAACTCTATTTAGAGGGTTTGATTGTAGTTGTTGCTCTGCCTTGTAAAAGTCCAACAAATAATTTCTACTGCTACCCAAAGGGTTTTGCTGTTGTCAGATTTAGCTCTTAACCTGTCCAAAATATACTTCTAATGAAACCATGTAACTTGTATTTATATTTACAGACACTGACACTGAAAAATTAAAAATCTCTCTTCATCTTCAGCTTTCTAGTAGACCCTCAATGATTTTGATTTAAACTGACTGGAATTTAGAGCTTTTCATAACCAAATTCAACAGAACAAAAGCACTGCTACAATCAAGAGAAAAGTAGCCACAGAGCATGATGCGACCGCTACCGTGTTTCAATGTGAGTGTGGTAATCCTTTGGTGATGCTCATTGCTGTTTTTTGTCAAAGTTAGCTTTTACAACTATGTCCAAAGATTTGACTTTGGTTCCTTAAGACCATAATACATTCTGCCAAAAGCTTTGGGAGCCTTCACTGGGCCCTAAGCAATATTAGATTTTTGGGCCCTCAATTTCTTCCAATAATATCTGTTGCTGCAAGCAGCAGGCCAGTGATCAGATCATTCACAGCTATAATTAACCTATTGTAAATCTTTTATTTCAATGCATAATCTATTGCAACTAAAAGTAAAAACAAAACTGTTAAGCAGTTTTAAACTGGCTTATGTATGCATTTTGGTTCCAGCTGCAAAAGCAAAAATAACCTTTAAAAAGAACAACAAACAAAATAAATAGCTTTGATAAATAAAACTAATACATTAAATTGTTCAAACCAGAAATTAAATATCAAGCATATTCTTTCATAATGGAAATAAAAAGTTCTCTAAAACCAGATTGTAGAATAATCAGCTCTTAAAATTCTGTAAATGTATGTAGCCATATGCAAAAGCATCATTTGAAAACATAAACCTTCTCCAACACATTTAGAATAGAATAGAATAGAAGAGAATTGAAATCCTTTTATTGTCCCACAATGGGGAAATTCTGGTGTTTCCAGCAGCAAAGAGATTATAGAAAAAATTTTCACACAAATTTGAACTTCAGGAAAAAATATATAAGAATAACATAATAGTGAAGAGTTTAAAGATAAACAATAAAATACTGTACTGTTAAGTGTTTTAACAATATAAAACCGTGCACCTGAAGAATGAGTTTGACTTGATGCCACATTGTTCTTCATCAGTACTCCACTCACTCTTTAAAAGCTCTGCTTCTCAGGCTTTTTGTTTGCAAAGTCGTCGATGACATCAATGCCAGAGATCTCACAGCCAACTTTGTTGTTCACAATAATCACTGCCAGTCCACTCCATCGTTCTACCTTGAAAGATCTCAGGTGGTTCTTTATCAATCTGAGCTTGGAAAAGCTCAGTACTGCAGATGCAACAGTCTCAGGTAGAGCACGGGCCATCTTTGGAGATATGAGGTGCCCCCAGGGACATAAATCAGAATTAACTTGCATATACACATATTAGATTACACTCTTCCATATAATATACTGAAAACCTCACACAAACACTAGTAAAAGCTCTCACATAAACTAGTGAAAACATTTACCTCTTATACAGGTGCTGGTCATAAAATTAGAATATCATGTAAAAGTAGATTGATTTCAGTAATTCCATTTAAAAAGTGAAACTTGTATATTATATTCATACATTACATACAAACTCATATATTTCAGATGTTTATTTTGTTTAATTTTGATGATTAAAAATGACAACAAATGAAAATCTCAAATTCATCATATCAGAAAATTAGAATATTGTGAAAAGGTTCAAAATTGATGGCCCCTGGTGCCACACTCTAATCAGCTAATTAACTCAAACCACCTGCAAAAGCCTTTAAATGGTCTTTCAGTCTAGTTCTATAGGCTACACAATCATGGGGAAGACTGCTGACTTGACAGTTGTCCAAAAGACGACCATCGACACCTTGCACAAGGAGGGCAAGACACAAAAGGTCATCGCTAAAGAGGCTGGCTGTTCACAGAGCTCAGTGTCCAAGCACATTAATAGAGAGGCGAAGGGAAGGAAAAGATGTGGTCGAAAAAAGTGTACAAGCAAGAGAGATAACCGCACCCTGGAGAGGATTGTGAAACAAAACCCATTCAAAAATGTGGGGGAGATTCACAAAGAGTGGACTGCAGCTGGAGTGAGTGCTTCAAGAACCACCACACACAGACGTATGAAAGACATGGGTTTCTGCTGTCGCATTCCTTGTGTCAAGCCACTCTTGAACCACAGACAGCGTCAGAAGCGTCTTGCCTGGGCTAAAGAGAAACAGGACTGGACTGCTGGTGAGTGGTCCAAAGTCATGTTCTCTGATGAAAGTAAATTTTGCATTTTCTTTGGAAATCAAGGTCCCAGAGTCTGGAGGAAAAGAAGAGAGGCACTTCATCCACGTTGCTTGAAGTCCAGTGTAAAGTTTCCACAGTCAGTGATGGTTTGGGGTGCCATGTCATCTGCTGGTGTTGGTCCATTGAGTTTTCTGAGGTCCAGGGTCAACGCAGCCACATACCAGGAAGTTTTAGAGCACTTCATGCTTCCTGCAGCTGACCAACTTTTTGGAGATGCAGATTTCATTTTCCAACAGGACTTGGCACCTGCACACAGTGCCAAAGCTACCAGTACCTGGTTGAAGGACCATGGTATCCCTGTTCTTAATTGGCCAGCAAACTCTCCTGACCTTAACCCCATAGAAAATCTATGGGGTATTGTGAAGAAGAAGATGCAATACACCAGACCCAACAATTCAGAAGAGCTAAAAGCCACTATTAGAGCAACCTGGGCTATCATAACACCTGAGCAGTGCCACAGACTGATCGACTCCATGCCACGCCGCATTGCTGCAGTAATACAGGCCAAAGGAGGCCCAACTAAATACTGAGTGCTGTACATGCTCATACTTTTCATGTTCATACTTTTCAGTTGGCCAACATTTCTATAAATCCTTTGTTTTTATTGGTCTTCAGTAATATTCTAATTTTCTGATATGATGAATTTGAGATTTTCATTTGTTGTCATTTGTAATCATCAAAATTAAACAAAATAAACATCTGAAATATATGAGTTTGTATGTAATGTATGAATATAATATACAAGTTTCACTTTTTAAATGGAATTACTGAAATCAATCTACTTTTTCATGATATTCTAATTTTATGACCAGCACCTGTATAATCTACTCAAAAGCTCTCATACAAAGTAGTGAGAACTGTTCATATAAACTGGTGAAAGCTTTACCTTTCATACACACTACTAGAAAGCTTTCATATACACTACTAGAACGCTCTCATATACACTACTAGAACGCTCTCATATACACTATTAGAAAGCTCTCATATACACTATTAGAAAGCTCTCATATACACTACTAGAAAGCTCTCATATACACTATTAGAACGCTCTCATATACACTATTAGAACGCTCTCATATACACTATTAGAACGCTCTCATATACACTATTAGAAAGCTCTCATATACACTACTAGAATGCTCTCATATACACTATTAGAACGCACTCATATACACTATTAGAATGCTCTCATATACACTATTAGAACGCTCTCATATACACTATTAGAATGCTCTCATATACACTATTAGAACGCTCTCATATACACTATTAGAAAGCTCTCAAACACACTACTGGAAAGCTTTCATACACACTATTAGAAAGCTAAAATATATGGTCCCCCTCCTTTAATTTAGGCAAACATTGCTCAAATATCACCGAATCCAGATGGTTTGTTGTTGATGAAGAGAGGAATAAACACAGTTTAAGATTTGCAGCTAAATTAATTTGTTTCCATATTATGGAACTGCTATCAGGCACTTCCCATCATCTTATATCAGTAATAAAAAATTATAAATACAAATTTGGTATTTGGTGACTTGACTTTTATTTCTGTCAGGCTGAAGTGAAAAAACTTGGAAAGAGACTGATTCTCTTGCCGTTTAAAATAACAACACAAAACAGCATAAGAAAACCGCATTTATTTTTTTTATTTTACAATTTTGTAAACAACAGCGGCTGATTAAATTAAATGTCTCAACCTTGTATAATTTTACGACTTTTTATTTAACCAAGAAATTATCCGAAAGGCCTGGGAAATGATCAGATCCGCTTATGTGGCTGCAATGCGCGGCGCGCTCCCGACACAGGTGGAACAGATTTTCACATGGGAACAGAATTTCGCACAACACCGGAAAAGGATCTCTGTTGAAGCATAAACATAAAAAATAAAGTCGAGTAATGCCCATGCTTCTGTGAGTTGTTTAGCGGATAGCTGAGCATGAATCAATAATTTTATTTGATACAATTTCGGCCGGAGATAGCACAAAATGTACGGAGCTAGCCAGAATGACCTCCGTTTAAAACAACTTCCGGTGTAATGACGGTCCTTCCTGTTTCACTGAAACACCTTCCGTTTCAACTGAAATCCGCTAATAGCTTTTCAGTAGTGTGTATGAGAGCTTTCTAGTAGCGTGTATGAGAGCCTTCTAGTAGTGTATATGAGAGCTTTTTAGTAGCATGTATGAAACTTTCTAGTAGCGTGTATGAGAGCGTTCTAATAGTGTATATGAGAGCTTTCTAGTAGCATGTATGAGAGCGTTCTAATAGTGTATATGAGAGCGTTCTAGTAGTGTATATGAGAGCTTTCTAATAGTGTATATGAGAGCGTTCTAATAGTGTATATGAGAGCTTTCTAGTAGTGTATATGAGAGCTTTCTAATAGTGTATATGAGAGCTTTCTAGTAGCATGTATGAGAGCTTTCTAGTAGCATGTATGAGAGCGTTCTAATAGTGTATATGAGAGCTTTCTAGTAGTGTATATGAGAGCTTTCTAATAGTGTATAGGAGAGCGTTCTAATAGTGTATATGAGAGCTTTCTAGTAGTGTATATGAGAGCTTTCTAATAGTATATATGAGAGCGTTCTAGTAGTGTATATGACAGCTTTCTAATAGTGTATATGAGAGCGTTCTAATAGTGTATATGAGAGCTTTCTAGTAGTGTATATGAGAGCTTTCTAATAGTGTATATGAGAGCTTTCTAATAGTGTATATGAAGGCGTTCTAGTAGTATATATGAGAGCGTTCTAGTAGTGTATATGAGAGCTTTCTAATAGTGTATATGAGAGCTTTCTAATAGTGTATAGGAGAGCGTTCTAGTAGTATATATGAGAGCGTTCTAGTAGTGTATATGAGAGCTTTTTAATAGTGTATATGAAAGCTTTCTAGTAGTGTGTATGAAAGGTAAAGCTTTTCACCAGTTTATATGAACAGTTCTCACTACTTTGTATGAGAGCTTTTGAGTAGATTATATAAGAGGTAAATGTTTTCACTAGTTTATGTGAGAGCTTTTTACTAGTGTTTGTGTGAGGTTTTCAGTATATTATATGGAAGAGTGTAATTTAATATGTGTATATGCAAGTTAATTCTGATTTATGTCCCTGGGGGCACCTCATAAAAATGCTTAATTTGATCATGAAATCACTCCTGCAGCTCTTCCCTGTCCTCTTGTTTTATTGAGCATGAAGTAATGTCCATATATTCTTATGTCAATGCTGCTTTATATTTTATGCATTTTTTTTTCAAACTATTGTTAGATCTTTTTGTGCAAGTGAATCATTTTTATCCTTAGTACACCTCTTCAAAGCTGAAGGATTAATGAGCCAAGGACAGATAAATCAAAAAATAGTTCACAAAGCGTTAACTTTTGATTTTGATTTAGTCCTCTAACGGATCCTTTATTTTTCAGTATAATATCAGATATATGTAACAGTGATACAGACCAATTTAATTTGAACACAAATTTACACGAAAGGTCTGTGCAGATATTTTATATATACTGAAAATTTGGCTTAGTTGTAGGTTTGTCCTTGGACATCTCTGCTTTAAATAAAGCAAAAAAATGAAAGAAACACATTTGCTTAACTTTTATAGTGCTTAGTATGTTGACATGGGAAACAAGAAAGAGAGCTTGTCGGTTATATTTCATGCAAAACAAAGAAACGATTCATGTGCAAATGAGATGAGCTGCAAATGAGAAGCAAACATCTGTGACTTTGTCCTCTTAGGTGTCTGTGTTCACTTGACAGGCCGACGAGGAAAGCAAATACTTTCCTGACAGGACTGAGGTGCTGGGGTCTCCAGTTATCTACCCGTGAAACGAGTGTGTGGGTATGTGTGGGTCTGCGTCTATGTGTGCTTGGGTCTGTGAGCCAGCTCATACTTCATGTCATGTTTGCTGGCTGCCTGAAAGGGCATGATACGTGGCTGCAACTCTCACTAGGGTCCTGCAGCTGTCTCACAAAGAATGTGGACAGAAAAGTATTGCCTTATTAGAGGGTTAATCTTTTCAAGTGGAGAAGAAAAAGACGAGAGTGTTTGGTAGTTAATGTTAGTTATAGAATTAGTCACAGGGATAATTTATTGCAATTTACATTCATAACATTTTCTATTTTTACATCTAAAAGAAGGCTAGACTTTAGAGAGAGAATATGCCCTGATCAGAGCTCTTCCTGTGAATGTTCCTGTTTAGTGTGGATCACAGTTACTTTAATCAAAATCTGAATGATTTTATTAAAGTACGAACAACAAGACCAGCTAGCTGCAGGGGCAGACCTAGAGGGGTGTCCTGGGGGCCATGGCCACCACAGGCCAATCACTGGCCACCCCTGAGGAATTAATTCGATACCCCCTGGAACAAGCAGTTCTCTTTTAAGCCTGATGGTGGCAGCAGTGATATCATCATGTGGACTTTCCTACTCTGACATTTTAATGCTGGTATATTAACCAAAATACAAAAATGCAGCAAAAAATAATTCCCAACAATAAACTACAAAAAGGAGGAATAATACAGATTGTTCTTTTTTTTAATTAGTTTTTAAATTTTATAGGGGAGACTTTTTCTCTGCAGTCACCTACTGTAGGAGTGTTCTATGTAATTAGCTAAATAAAATTGCTCAACCCATTTAATATATATTATAAAGAACCATAAATTAATTTAAACAACACAAATATATAAATATGTGCATAGCTTTTTAAGCAAGGATCCCAAAGAAATTCTGGTCTGCATTCAGTGATTTATTTGGAAAATATAGATAGGAAAATTTGTAACTATGAAGATGGAGCTGCGCGAAAAACATGGCGAGCAAGCATATGCTCCTGCTAATGAAGGTTCACAAATATAAGCATCTAGAGACATAAATATCATCACTATCAACACATTGGCCATTTCTCAATATGTGTACTTGTGCGTTTTCATATGCCCGTGATACGTCATCAGCCTCAGCCCTAGTACTGTTCCATGTCACAAAAACACAAGACCAAGAAAAGTCCCTGGATGTTGTTCTCGCCCCTCCCTCTTTACAGAGTCTGCATCAGAGCAGACTTGTCCATTTTCAAGACAGACAGCTGTCCCAGCATGCACTGCGGCAGCAGCAGCTTCCAGCTGCAGTGCTCAGAGCATTAAGTTAAAAGTTCCCTTTTCTGTTGCCATTGTTCTATAAAAGTACGTTTTAAGATAATTTAAGGCAAGAACATTGTACATTCAAGCGTCACTATATCACCCATTTACTGATTTAGTCTGTGATAAAAAAAAATAAAAAATTCTGATGTTTAGAGACTATTGAAAACAGGAATTGAAATGCAGCTCCAGACCAGCCGAGCGTGTGGTGACATCACGAGTATGCTTCTGTTCTGATTATCCCATATTTATGCTGCGTGCTCCCGTTCTCCATGAGTCCATACTTTTATGTGTTCTTGTCAAGAACATACTTGGTGAGGATACGAAACCGTACTCGCGTTCTTGTGAATTAAGAAACGGTCATTGTGGGAAAAAATTACTGTCCCTCTTAAACAGCATGAAGATGCTTTGATGAATTTATAAGCGGCTGTGTTTTCTACTTCGAACAGGGGGAAAGACACACAGAGTAATAATGCTGCAGACGCTGTGATAGACGGCTCATTTTCTGTGAACACTGGAAAAATGATCTAGAAATAAGTTAAAAGTTTTTAAATGAAGTGTATTTACCCTTAATTTGAGTAGGTAAATGAGATAGTTGACACTTGAAATAAGACAATGCAATTGTGTTTTCTTATTTTAAATGTAAATGGTCTTGTTCCATTGGCAAAATGTCTCTTTTACATACTTAATCCAAGAACAAACGTACTTATTTTAAGAAAAAATGACTTATCTAGATTTAGATTTTTTCCAGTGAAGAATGTCTTCGCGTCAAGCGTAATGAGCCCTTCAGCCACCCCTTGGCCACCCCAGAAAAAATTCCTGGAATCACTACTGGTTAGCAGCTATTATTCAAGAGTCACCGCCTCACTTAACTCTGCAGGAACACGGTAATGCTGATTTGATGTGCAAGGGCAATTAAAGAATCTTATTGACTTTTGAGGTAAACTCTGAAGTGCTTTTAGGCAATGGTAAGGATTTTGCTTATAACCTGCAGCTTTGAGTCTACAAAGGATAAAGATGTAAAAACATTTCTGCAGGGACAGAGTTAATTGTATTTCTTCTAGCAGAGGATATGCTCCCCTCTCCTTATTCTGGTTGAATATGTAGAACCAATATTTGTATAAATTTGTGGACATTTTTCTAAAATCCATAATTATGTTTTTTAGTTCATGTTTTATTTCACAGAAGCTTTCTAGGAGTCATATTAGGTTCTGTCAGAAAAAGGTGTATTGTAGTATAAGCACTGATTTCAGCAAGATGCAGAAGCTTTCTCGGTTTTAGGAAAAGCAACATTTCAACTGCAGTTTATAACTTATGACACTTTTTCCTGATAGCAGCCTGGATGGTATTATCACTGGCACATGGAAACTAACATCAGTCATCCAAAAATACAGCAGAAATGTGGATCGGCTGATTGCAGAGCATTGATTCACTATCTGTCAAACACTTTGGAAATGAACATACTGTTTTGCTCTGGAGCAACAAAAATATAGAGATGTTCTAGCAGGTGGCTGCCATTTATAAAAACACTTAGACATTTGTGCAACAATGAGTTAGATGCCATGCATGCTATGCGATGCAGCTTTGAAATGCTATGGAAACAACAAATGTTACAAAGGACAAATATTTTTCCATATGTTTATTTTTCATGTCGACTTGAGGTTCTGCATTCATTCACATTAAAGTTTTGTTATTGGTCCACTTTAGCTTTTTGTCACTTCTATCCAATCAGTGCTCAGGCAACGTCTTGGATTATCTACAAGGGATTGTATGTGTCAGTTTTGGGGATAGATGTCTGTCTGCTTCGGGACATGGAGGATATCCACTGTCAGTCTGCACAGGATAAAGCCACCGGAGCTGACAGCACCTCTTACAGCCTGGATTAATATTGTTAAGGGAGCAGTTTAGAGTCTGGTTTGTTTAAAAAACTCAACAAAACTAAAGTACCTAGTTTTTTCAGCTATTATGTCAAACACATTTGTTTTTACACACTTTTGTGTTTAAACATCTCTGCAAAATTAATTTAATTATTTGAAATATATTTTTATAATACAGATTCAGTTTCCTGTTTTTAAAAATGAAAATGCATTACACTTGTTTCCTTGCCTCCATCTTATCACAACTGAAATTTGATAAATGTAATGAGTGAAAAAATATTGTTTTAACGTGATTTGAGTGTTTCAGACAAACTCAAAAGTTTTTTTTTTATGTATACACTGCTGATTTTTTTTTTTTTTTTATTAATCGTTTCTAAGCTGTTTTTTCCCCCTCAATTAGTGTGTTGCCAAATAATCAGCAGGTTTAATGTACTACTGGTTTAACAACTGACAGCATTTCTGTAAGATACACGTTTCACAACACATGTGTTATGTTTCTTTTTCCTTGGAATAATATTTACAGTTGAGAAGCCATAAAACTCACCACAAATGGAAAAGGCATGGTGAAGCTGCAATGAGTTAACCTTGTGTAGTCATGTTGTTATTCTCTAGGTGTAGTATTCTCAGGTCAGCACTGGGTGGCAGTGGTGGATATTGTGCCTACTTCATAATTCCCTTATTGGCTCAATGATACTCTTTTAAAAACCAGCACATCTGCCAATCTAAAACTTGATATTAAAGTTTTTAATTTGCAATTATGCACTTTATCAAATCCGTCAGGCAATGAGGAGATTTCGTTGAACAATAAAGCTAAGATGATGGGAAGAAGCATTTGGAAATTCACAGTGATTAACATCTGTTTGAAGGTATATAAAGAGCTAAAGTGACTGCTTGATTCCAGGCAATAAGCCTTCAGGATTCGGATCACTTTCCAGGACAGGCTCCAGCCTTTCTATAAGTCATAGAGAAGATAAGAGCTCAGTCTGAGCCCGTGTCTCTCACCATGATAGGAGATTGTACAAATATGATCCGGACACATGTGTGCTTGATAGCCCTCCCACACACTCTGCTTGGCCAGCTTTGCATAACAATCCTCATGTCCTAAAAAAAAAAAGGATGGAGAGAGCAAAGAGGAGGAGGAGGAGGGGTTAAATGGTTTGAGGCCCATGATGCAGAGCTGGATCCAAGAAGCTGCCAGGATCCCAGCCGCTCCATGTCTGCCCTGGCACAGTATTAAGCAGCCTGTTTTAGGGCCTGTCAAAAGCTCATCACGGCAAGGAAGCTGTCTCTGTGGGGGTGTTGTGGGTGTGCCAGGACCTGGCAGGGGGGAGAAACCAGAGACCCTGCCTGGCAGCTTGGTTATATCTAGGAGGAAAATTCTTATTCTTGTATTCTCATTAATGTTACAACAACAATGAAACCTCATCCAACTTTTTTTCTCCTCTTTAAGAACTTTTTTTTAACATTCCACTTTCACTTTCAATGCTTCCATCAACTTGAATTTAGTGAAATGTAAAATGCTTTCTTTTCCAACATGTCATCCGCCTTTACAGTGTGATAGAAACATCTCATTTTTAAAACTTCACACAACAGTCATCTTTGAGGGTTCTTTTCCTTCACGCTGTCACATTTTGAAATACCACAGAACAATATTGTCTAACAACTGTATAATCAGAGCCAGCCCAAAGTGTAAGCAAACTTTGGGACCTCTTGGGGCCCCAAGAGCACTTAAGTTTACAGAAACCAGGTTTGCAAATACACCACTTGTAAACATACTAAGGGACATGTTTCACATACACTCCAACGCTCTGTTGGGATATTAATGAGTTAAAAAGTTATTTCTAAAGATGCACAAAGTTGTATGTAGTTAGAATATTTTCATTTCAACCGACTGACCAGTCAAAAGAAAAAGAAAAGTCTCACCAGGAAGTTGTTCTGCAAGGAGACTTAAATTGAACTATCTTAGCATCAGTGGTGTATTTAAGATACTGAAAAGAAACGGAAAAACAAAATTATCTATAACACTATTAAAAAGGAAACCCTGTTTAATATGTTGCGACATACCTAAGAATCATTCAGGCTGCAGGAGAAGAAGAGAGGGTATGACTTCCTGCAGGCATGAAAAGATTTTACAATCGTATGGGATTTTTTAGTGTCAGATCTTTAAAAACAGCATCTAAGTAAATGGTCAGTTGGGAAGACACACAGAGAGTTTAGGATATTATCTCAACAGTTATTTTGCCCTTTGTCCTCTCTGACAAGGCAACAATTCGTTGCCTCTGCTTCTAAATTAAATGATGTATGTCTACAATTGACAAGGAGGCTAAGAAATAGTTTGCATGCTAAAATGTAAATCAGTCCATCCATGACTTTTTTGTTATGGTTGATTGTGATAAAACATTAAACCTTTCTCACTTCTCTCCAACATTCCCCAAGTGCATGATGATTTTTTTAATGGGCTTAGCTCAGAGTCTGTCTCCATGAGTGATATTGGCTGGAGGAGTTTTCCCTTTAACAGGAGGGTTGTCAGTTCAAGCCCCAGCTCCGGCTTACAGCCTTGTTATGTCCTTGGGCAATACACTTCACCCGGATTGCCTACTGATGGTTGTTGGAGGGACTGGTGGCACCAGTGCACAGTAGCCTTGCTTCTGTCAGTGAGCCCTAGGGCAGCTGTGGCTACAATATAGCTTGCCACCATCAGTGTGTGAATGAATGACTCAATGTAGTGTAAAGCACTTTGGTCAAGTCCTCTACCTTGAAAAAGCACTATTTAAGTACAAGTCATTTAACATTTAGATATGGTGGTGTGTCCAGAGGGCTCTACACAACCTTAAAGCTACAGTGTGTAATAATTACAGAGATATACAGTTGTTGTGTATTAATCTGCACTAATCATAAGATAAAATAAAGTTAATGTTTTATAAGTTTAAAGTTGTTTTCACAAATAGTGTTATAAGAGCCATTCAAGGCCAAAATGAGAAAAACAGAGCAGTGAGTATTATAAGAGCCATTCAAGGCCAAAAGGAGAAAAACAGAGCAGTGAGTGTGTGTAGCCATTGCACCTGGCCCTAAAGGAGTGGAATCTGCAGGAGAACGCAGGGTTGAGGCCCCTTAGTGATAAGAAGCACACTCATTAAAAATGAAATATTTGACATCTCAAGGTTGCCCAGCTCAGCAAAATTTGGCCATACAACTTGTGATGAATAGAGTTGTTATTTTCAAGGCACACGGAGCGGTAATGGTCCCAGAAAGGGTGATGCTTTGACTGAGACACGAGGGGGGAGCACTAGGCCAGACTGACATGGCTTGAAGTAAGGAAAGGATGTATTCCAACATGTTTGTGATTAAACTGTCATAAGTTTCTGATTTGAATGCACCAGATGTTTTCATGGCCTGAGAGATTGCTCTCACAAGAATGAGATGTGTCTATGAATGTCACCGTGATTTGCAGATAAATATAAATGTGACCTTTACCAAAGACTGAAATATGTTCTGAAGGGGGTTTTCCACCGATAAGAAATGTATAAAAGGGAGCTGTTTTCACCATTTGTTCAGCTCAGGCTCACCGGTGACCAGCTCAGTGTGAATGTGTTGTGTTTAGCAATAAACACACTGGACCTGGACTCAGCTGCCTCTGTCTGAATTTTTTGATCTTTGTTTGAGACTTTTTCTGCTTTTTAAGAACTTTGAATTTTTATAAAACTTAGCTTCAATTTTAAGTCGTCAAGAAGAGAATTATAGACGACACAGTCAGAAATGTAATATATTATACATAACTATGTTATTTATCATCATCTACGAGCTCAGCCTCTTAACCTTAATATTTGCGTTGCCTTAGAATTTGTTATTTATAATTACATAGGAACGGGTCTCGCAGCCATGGAGGCAGACATCTTTGCGCTACGGCAGCGCAGAGCCAACAAACTAGCGATTGCGAGATCGCCCATTACGGGTATATTTATTATCTTAAGTCTACATGAAATCTATACCCTACACAGACTAATGAAATACTATCTGTAAAATTATCTATGTAAACAAACCTCATCACTTGCGAAGGTAGGTGATGCAGACGTCGTGGAAGACATTTTGTCCCGTAACGCTCGCCGTACTGTTGGGGGGGAGAAGAGGTGGGGGGGGGATGTTCATGTTGCTGTGGTCTGCAGTCTGGACGTTAGATGTCGCTGAAAATTACACACTGTAGCTTTAAAGGATGCATCTCAAATTAAAAATATAGGTGGTGTCCCTAAATACATGATTTTGGAGTCCAAATCAGTTTAATATGACTAAAACCATACTCAAATACAACTCAGGCCAAGTCCCATTCATATTTCAGTAGTTAAATCCTACCA
The DNA here is from genome assembly GCF_016077235.1 of Cyprinodon tularosa. Taxonomy (NCBI): domain Eukaryota; kingdom Metazoa; phylum Chordata; class Actinopteri; order Cyprinodontiformes; family Cyprinodontidae; genus Cyprinodon; species Cyprinodon tularosa. Next base: position 202,558 of record NW_024039701.1, read on the forward strand.
AAAAACAGCTATAGTAAAAAAAAAAAAAAAAAACTTTAACTCCCATACAAGAGTTTCACATCTGTTTAGTGTGAGAGCCCTGTTGATCTTTGTGTAGAAACGTTCTATTTGTTTTCAGAATTATGATCATAAAGTCTACATTGGGCGTTTCAATTTGGCCCAGAGTCTTATGTGCTACAACAACAGTAAAACTATTCAATAAAAACACAACAATCTGAAATCCTCCTCTGTCCAACAATTATGGGGGCTATATGGAGCAGTTGGCTCGTATGTGAGCTCTAATGTTGTGACCATTCCAAGCCCTGAGGCCAAGTGTTTTTGATTGCAATATAGTACATAGCACATTGGAGTGCACACTTTGCAGAACAGCTCTGCCCTCATAAGATGCTTGGATACAAATCTAATGAACCTTAGGACAGCACATACAATTTAGCTAATGTTGCATATTTACAATCACGTTTTCCTGATTTGTTGAGTTTTATGCATTGTCTTAATTGAATAAATAAATGTATGAAATGAAATCAAATTGGCTCGATGGTGTTATTTTGTTTGCTAACATACATAGGGCTATATGCGATGCTGGCTACTATGTGATTGTTTTTAATAAAAGCATCCACATGCTTTTCCCCAAAATAATGCATAAAGCAACATTACAAACAAAGAAACTCAACTAAGAAGAAAATTATGTGTGCAAACATTTTGCTAAGCCATACATCTAATGCAAATATTATGACAGAATGAACGATAAAACAGTATCTGCTTCAAGTGCAATAACCTTTTATGATCATTTTAGCCAAACAGAATTTTTATATTCTCTCATTAGCTGAAAAACAAATGTAAAACACAAAGATAATGATCTACTGCAGGTAAGATATACAGTGGAAATAACTTCTGGGTAAAACTCCTCTATGAGAAATCTAAATTATGCCTTTAATTTTGACCATTTCGAGTTGAGGCAAAAAAGAGAAAAAGGATTGTGTTATAGCAGGAAGATATTGAGATGTTGTTCCACATTAGAATAAAACACATTGACAGGCAGGAGTGTCCTTTAAACATAATAAAATTAACATTCTCTTTATCCAATCCCATTACAGTCAAATAGCAAAATTCAAAACACAGAGTTTAGATTTCATCAGCCATAACAAGAGCAATGTATTTGTAAGATCTGACAGAAGATTTTAATTCCTGCAGTGTGTAGCGTCATCTCAGTAGTCCCTAAGCTAAACTCATAAAAGCTGTCTTCCTGTTCTTTCTTAGCTGTCAGAACAGAACATAACAACATGACAAAGACGGCCATGACCAATGAAGAATTTATCATACTCTGACAAGCATTTACAAGCTGCATATGGTCCTGATTCACATGTGTATACATCTATGTGTCAGCCTCTGCAGGTGCCACTGCACAGGCTAATAAGACTGTGGAGAAGTCCTGGACGCACCGGAGAGCCGATATAGAGAGCACAATAACACTAAAATGTTTCATCTGTATTATAATAGATGATTAAAACCCCCTGTTTTTTTATTATGAGCTGTAAGTCCTATCACACAATATTATTGATGAAAACATTTTTGAGGGCATAAAAATAAAAATAAAAGCCCATTAAGTAATATTAGACTGAGGCTCCCTTTGATGCAGTTTTACTAATATGGATCTTTCTCCATCACACTTTGATTGGGGATATATACCCACAAAGCAGGATTAAGGGCTTAATGAAAAGTCAGTTGGATAGGTTCTCTATATCTAAAAAAGGAACCTCAGAACCCATATCTAATCTAATGTGGAATCGACAATATTTTCCTAAACTGTTTAGGAAATCAATCGTTTTTAACTTAAAGTAAAACATCTGCAGCTATGGATTAAATAGCAATAAATCTAAAAAGGAATTGTTCCTGGCTAGTATGCTTTAGTGTGTCCAAAATATATGATACAAAGCACCCCCCCGAGTGAAGTGACGGTCATAAATACCACTCCGTGACAGTATGTGTTTATTCAGTTGAATTCTTAGGGGCTCTCTTCATTAATCTCATGACAGATGCTTTGATGCACTGCAGCCTTTCACCTGTGCACATGGTAAAAGTGGTGCATTTAAAGTCTGACACATGCTGGGAAGAAAACAGTGAGTATAACATGACTCAGCTGTATAATTCTCTTTGTTGTTTTGATATGACCACTACAAAAGCGGGTTTCTTTTTGATGTGGTTTTTCTTATTTTTCTGCCTGTTTTTCTGTAACCAACATAAATGCCTGCAGTGTAATTTTTCTAAAGCTGGCGGTTGCAGGGACTCATGGGGGATGAGAAATAGCTTCGTTCAAAAGAAAAGATGGAGTGTTGCTTAATAAACTGTTCTCCTACTGATCAGATACCATCTTTGCTTTCAAAGCATTAAAGTGGTTGTTTAAACTGAAGATGGATTTTTAAAATTAAAGCACAAATATAGTTTAGAATCTATAGCTTTATAAAAACTAATGAAACACCATTATTAAATTTTTCTGCCTTTTTGAGATATACAGCATAACATCAGGAACTTCAAATGTTTCATTTTTTCAGTTTTATCAGACAGTTTTTCTCCAAAATATAGTCCAAATAAAAGACAGTGTAAATAAGATCAATCTTTTTATCAAGCATTAAAATATTGGATCACTATAGGATGTCTTTGAATATCAACAAGTCTACTTGAATTAGTATGTCTAATTTTTTTTGTAGTAATCACTAACTACTGGAATGAATATGAGCAAATGCTCAGTCTTTTAGTGGTACAGAACTCTTTAAATGTCCTATTTTGCTAGTTGAATCAGCAAGATCTGAGGAGTTTTATGACTAAGCAAACCAAAGAGCAATATTGTCTAATAAGTGTATAATCAGAGCCAGCCCAAAGTCTAAGCACACTTATGATTTTATAAAACGTTTGATGTGTCACCTGTCAATATTTTCTAAAAGTTCTCTCATGTAAATTATCATATTTTGGCCAATTTTTATATTGAGAGTTTTTAAGTAATCAGTGATTACTTAAAATCCTAAATGTTCAGTTGTATTTGTTCAATAGAATAACATATGTTTGAAAGTGGGAAATCAGCCCTAGTCATCAGAACGGATTTGTTGACATTTCTAAACTCCTTTTTTTCTGCGTGCTGCTATATAACATAAGTTGTGACGTTTTCTGATCTGAGCCATATGGTTTACCAAGGAAAGCATCATAACAAAACATTTAAGTGGTTCACCAGACTGATTTTCACCATATATTGACGATAGTTTATTTATTGAAATAATGTTATTCTCTTTGTTCTCCGGTTCTTTTTGGTTTGGCTCTTGTTAAACTCACATATCTTTTTTTTTTTTACATTACTTCTACTTCAGTTCTAATGCTGGATTTTTTAAGCCCAACTCGTCTGTAATTGTACCTACTCCTGGGCATGGCCAAGAAAAGGCAAGTACTGATACTAAAAAAGCAGTAATGGAAATGTTTGAAAATTGGTGGAGTGGAGTAGGACCAGCCCAATTTGAAGCCGGTGGAAAAGTGGCATTAGTTTAACGCTGAAAAATAATGCAACAGATAGATTTTCTCAGAGAATATCTTATAGATTTTGTGCCAAGATACCTGAAAATTCCAATAAGTAACACATATAAACGACTAAAGCCTTTGAAAAACTTAGTGAACTAGAAAATTTCTAAAGAAATTTTGAGGGGGGCCACCTACTGCCCGTCTGGGTAACCGGGCCAATACGGCCCTGGCAAGTGACGTCGGGGCTCCCCAGACCAACTGCTTACGCCTTTGAGGGCTGCTGAGGGAAGGAAAGAGGGCCAAGTCATGGGCAAAGAGAGCTGTGTGCTACTTGTGCTGAAATCTGGGAAATAGACGTGCACAGCATATGATGCACAGGGGTAATATGGGTTGTCCATATTGAACCGCAGTGGGTAAAGCGCAGTTGGCGGGCTCTGCCCGCCTGCTAGGAGCCCTTGCAGCGATGAAAAAAATCACCAATGGCGGGCTCCGCCCGCCTGCTATGAGCCATTGCAGTGATGAAATCACCATTGGCGGGCTTCGCCCGCCTTCTAAGAGCCATTGCAGTGATGAAATCACCAATGGCGGGCTCCGCCCGCATGCTCAGAGCCATTGCAGTGATGAAATTACAAATGGCTATGAGCAATATGCCAGAATGTATGAGTGTGTATAAGGAAGAGGCTTTTATTCTGTAGAGTCCCTGTAGTGTTATTTTGAAAGTCTATCATGGATGTGCATCAAAAGATGGGTTATGCCCAGCAGTGATATAGAATCCATTTCCAAATGTTATATCACTGGTTTTCCATGTTATTAGGTGAATAGCTGCTGTATTACAGAGTAAATGGGAGACTTTTATTGTGAAATTTGCTCTGGGGTGTGTTTTGAAAAGGTCACTAGAGTCTAATAAAAACAACCTGGAAGAGTTTGGGTCATAATGTTGAGCCCTTTGCATCAATTATTGCATTAGTATAATCTAGAGGCTTTTATTTTGTAGGGTCCCTGGAGTCTTATTTTGAAAGTCCAACAGAGTTGTGTTTAGAGAAAATGTTCAGACCCAGCAATGATAGTTGATGACTTTCCAATCGTCAAATCGCTCTTTTTTTCCATGTTATTAGGGCAGTAGATGAAGATGAAATGGGAGGCTTTTATTTTGAAATTTGCCATAGGGTGTGTTTAAAACAGTTTCCTAGAGTCTATTCTCTAAAATGGGGTTGAGTTTGGGTCATAATGTTGAGCCATATAGGGCATTAAATATATGTAAAAAATATAGAGGCTTTTATTTTGTAGGGTCCCTGGAGTCTTATTTTGAAAGTCTATCAGTGTTGAGTGGCAAGGGAAGTGTCATGGACAGCAGTCATATAGTATCCATTTCCCAATGTTAAATCAGTGCTTTTACCCTCCATTAGATTAATATGTGCTGTTTAAAACAGCAGAGGTAAAATCTCTTTGAAGCACGGTTACCTTGACAACGCTTAACGAGCCTGTCAGTGACAGAGAGAAAAGCGCAGCACTATCGTTCCTTCGCTCTCAGGCTTTTTTGAATGGGAGGAACAGCTCCGAACAAACGACTGCTTAGCAAAAACCGTATGAGTTATTCAAAAAATTTCTTCACCGTGAGCGTCAGCGATCCTTCGACTCCAACTATGCCAACTTTGGTGTATGTGTGTCATTCAGAAAAATATTTATGACGAGTTAAATACACATAATGTCATTCGTTTTTCTCCCCACTGCTGCTCCAAAACCAATGGAAAAATGCTCTGATTTTGATCGACTTTAGGTCGGTCTGGAGGGTTTTTAAGGAAAAGTATTAATCCTACCGTAATTCCGAAGACATTGTGTGAGTCCAGAGGTTTCAGCCTACAAACTGACCAAAAATGGTGACTGTAGCTCCAAATATGTGGCCGTGAGGGCGAGAACAAAATGCTTAAATCTTTAATAAATGGCCGCCTCACACTAACATTTCAACTGCTGCAGATGCTAACTGTCAGCTAGCTTCCAGGTGCTTAGCCTCCGAACAAACGACTGCTGAGCAAAAACCGTAAAAGGTATTTGAAAAATTCTTTCAGTGAAAGCAACATCTATCCTTTGTCTCAGACTGGGGTAACTTTCATGTCTGTAGGTCTTCCACAACCCAAAACGAAGCACAAACAAAATGGTGGATCCCACCTGCTCCTCCCTTTGTTATAACTGCAACACCACACTCTCACTCACCTTTAAGCTGCTAAAGCACCCCTCCGAACAAACGACTGCTGAGTAAAAACCGTAAATGGTATCTGAAAAATTCTTTTTATCTAAGCGACAGCTATATCTTGTCTTCAATTGGAGTAACTTTCATGGCTGTAGGTCATCTACAACCTGAATGGGAAGAGAAAGAAAAAGAAAAAACGTTTCATCACACCAGAGCTTCTAATTGAGCTAGCTGCAGCAGGTCACTCACCTAGCTTTCTGGTGCTTAAAATGTCCTCCGAACAAACGACTGCTGAGCAAAAACCGTATGAGTTATTCAAAAAAATTTTTCACCGTGAGCGTCAGCCATCCTTCGACTCCAACTATGCCAACTTTGGTGTATGTGTGTCATTCAGAACAATATTTATGACGAGTTTAAAACACATAATGTCATTCGTTTTTCTCCCCACTGCTGCTCCAAAACCAATGGAAAAATGCTCTGATTCTCATCGACTTTAGGTCGGTCTGGAGGGTTTTTAAGGAAAAGTATTAATCCTACCGTAATTCCGAAGACATTGTGTGGGTCCAGAGGTTTCAGTCTACAAACTGACCAAAAATGGTGACTCTAGCTATAAAAATGTGGCCGTGAGGGCGAGTTTAAAATGTTTTTGGGTCTTAAAAAAACGGCTGCCTCACACTCTAAATTTTCAGTTGCTCCACTCTAGCAGGGTGGATTTTGCTAAAACTTTGTGGCGCTTGAGGTCTGATTATACAAAAACCGTAGCAGTTATCAACATGCCGTCTTCAGTTTTATGCAGACGAAGGATTTATCTACAAACTGAGCTTTAAACTGTTTTTCTACGTGAATGTATGCCGACACAGTGAAGCGCTGTTTTTTATGCTTTTTTTTGGCCGTCTCCATTCATTTCCTATGGGATTTTTTTGCGACGTTTTCGCTAATAATTCGCAAACCTTCGGACTAATGAGAAAGTTTTATACAAGCCCGGATCGCACCATTGGTCCCGATGCGTGTACCAACTTTGGGCCCGATCCGCCAAACCGTGCGGGACTAGTTACGCGCCGAAGTTTTGGGGGACGAGGAGAACTATAAGCTATAATAATACGCAGAACTAGAAAATTTCTAAAGAAATTTTGAGGGGGGCC
>NW_024039702.1:0-100000 GCF_016077235.1 Cyprinodon tularosa
TATACAAAGAATTAGGGGGGGGGGACAACAAAATAGAGCTCTTTGATAACAAAACAAAAATAGAAAAAAAAGTTCAAATAAAAGTGTCCTTTTCTTCTGTGTCAGGAGAAAAAGCTTAGATCCTTGTGGTGTGTGTGTGTGTCTGTTTATATATTCTTCTACTACCCGGGTAGTTTTTTTTAATTGTTTCTATTGAGCGCGCTTATCTGTATCAGAGAAGTTGGTTGATTTCTGTAGTCCTCGTGGAGTGGATCCCGTTCTCCGCTTCCTGTCGCTTGGCTCGCCACTGAACCACAGAAGGTTCAGAATTCATGCAGATCGACTCCTGATCCAGCAGAAAAATAAAACCAATCTACACACGGGGTGTAGAAAGATACTTCCATTAATACTATGTTCATCTACTACTCTTACTCTGATTCTCTGCATTATCACAGCCAATTAATTGTAAATATTGGTCTACAACATAAGTAGTGTTATGTTAACACAATTAAACATTAAGAACTTTTATTCTTAACATAAATGAACTTCTTCCTCTTTTTTAAAGCAGTATTTATATCAATACCCAGCCTTTAAATCAATATTTATTTTTTTACTAAATCTTTATGAGTTTGAACAACCACAATGAAATAGATAGCATTATGTACACAAAACAGTACATTAGAACAATTTCTTACATCTCACTATCACATTTATCTCTCTCTCTTTGTCTAATGACATAGTAGCAGAGAAGGCTACCTGTGCTAGCATAGCAGCTACCCGCGATTAGCGTTAGCACGCTAATTAGCTATCTCTTTAGTTATTATTTCACCTAACAAAATGATACACAGTACAATGGTGGGTCACACATTGGATAAAAAAACTCCGACTGGTTTTATGGAACTGTCTCAGCAACAACATCTTCACATGTCCTAACTCCAACAAGCTAATAACCGAAGCCTAGCATCCTACCACTTAGCCTAACTCTTACCGGAGTTCAGAGGGCTTAGAGGTGGTTGAAGTAGTTCCTCTCTCTTCCTCAAGGCTCATAAAATCTTCTTGATCCGGTTTATTAGCTCAACAGATGATTTTTTTCTCAGTTTGTGTATCGGCAGTGAGTGTAGCTTGGTCCATCAGTGTGATTTCACATGCTCAGTGGCAGGAACCTAATCCAATGCGCCACCATGTGGCGAAGATCATAACTACCGTTGTGTTCTCAAATAACATACGTGGGTCTAGTAACCATGTGGGTTACATATAGGATTTCCTAAAAGCGCGTTCACGAGTCTACGGAAACGGCGGCAGACCAAACCAGATGAAAGTGCGCATTCAGCTCGGCAAAGAACTCATGCTCTTCCTTAACACTGAAGTCCTCAGACATTTTTCTTTCGTTGTTTCTTTCTTTGCACAGGTAAACAGCACATTTCTTCTTCTACGCTTGCATTATCGGCAGAGCAGACGCTGAATGCGCACTTTCATCTGGTTTGGTCTGCCGGCTTCCGTAGCGTCGTGAACGTGCTTTTAGGAAATCCTATACACTACTGTTTATGCTCTAAAAACATTCTAAATGACTTCGTTTCGAGTAAATTCTGGACGCTACCCACTCAGGACACTTGGAATACATTGGACGAGCAGTATGGAGGAATATTGACACGTTTTTTGTGGACTTTTATGGACCTTTCTGCCTCGGGCGCCATAGACCTCCATTATTTGAATGTCAGCAGACAGCAAGAAGCCTCCCAGATCTCCAGATGCATTTGAGATATCAAAAATGTACTCCAGAGTGTTGTTCAGCATGGGGGCGAGTAGAAAATGAAGGCTAATCATGTTTTGGGTGTACTATTCCTTTAAGCCTGGTTTATGCTCAGAAGCCAGGTCGTCTGCGTGTGTCTAGCAGTTAATGCAGAAATGCCTGGCACTCCTCGGAAACTAACCCAGACACCGTTCAGGACGCTAGTTTGTAGCTCTGAGCGACGGTCTGCTGGTTTGCACCCGAAGCCAAAACACGCAGCGCCACGGCCAGTCTTTGGGGAACACTCACGGGGGAACTGTGTGTGGTCTTGCGTTGGATGAGGGGTTGTAGACGGGGAACAAGCTCATCAAACCGACACATGGACACCCAAAATCCCAGCTAGTTCCTGATTGTCCCTCTTGGGTTGTGGTGTGGAATAACGCTTCAATATTGGGCATAAATCAAAAATATCTGCATCATACCTGCAACAAGCTAAAAGTGAAACACTGCTGCAGGAGTATAACCAGTCCGCTAGACATAACCTTTCACCTACTTCCAAAGCACTTTTAGGAGAAATACCCAGAAGATTCACTTCCCGCATTCCCACACCTGATTTACACTTCAATGACGCATGTGGCCAAAACCAGGTAGTTAAAGTCGTAGGGAAATTGTCTTTAAATGTCAAATAATTCTGGCTGAAACATATATGTATAAATGTACTCTTTATCAGACCATATTGTCCCAAAAGTTGGAAAAAAAAAACTTGTCTTAAAAACTTTGGGGGGGGGTCTTTTTCGTACCTTATGCAGGCTAGTTAGTTATACGTCAACCTGAACACCTAAATTCGGCCAATCATATATCAACGGTCATCTGTCAATCAAATGTCTTTGGTCATAGCATCTTGATTCATATGTTGCAGCTAATATACGCAACAATTGAAATTAGAATCTTCGCAGTGTATGGGTGACCGTTACAGGACTATAGTTGGAGAACAAATTGCTGAGATTCGTTAGGCTATAGTGTGCAATTTTAAGAGAGTGAGTGATTTATCTAGTGGTGAGCAATTGTGTGATCAGACTTTGTGATTGTGTTTTTTGTGGGTGTGTTTTTCATGTTTTTGAGAGTGTGTGTTAGCGTTAGTGGTAGTGCTAGTTAGCACGAGCGCTCCAAGGAGATGCTTGCTGGGCTGTCTGTCTGTGCAAACAATGTTTTTAACATCCTAGTGACTCCCGGACTTTGTGCCTGCTGGCTCAAGGTCCTGCATTTTTTGACGAGAGAGGGCTGAGAGAGACCGCATTTGCGCTAGACATTTCACCGAGTCCTGTTTCATCAATTATGGGCAGTATTGCGCAAGACTGGCAAAGGAGCTAATTCTGCTGTCCATAGCGTTCCTTGACCGTGTCGTTTCTAAGTCACCAATTTAGTGCTACTTGGTCCCAATGGAATTTCCCATTGGGAACCTGCTAGCACTAAGATGCTAACTGGTTAGCAAGATGCTTAAGAGAACCCGGCCACAACCAAAGATGCTCGCAAACCTTCTGTCACAACAATCTCGACCCCCTTGATAAACGACCAATCACATTCACTGTATCCACTCATGTAAAGTCTGGCACCACTTGGGGGAATTCAGAAATGCAACGGTTGGAACGGCCGCTTCCCCACGTCTTTAATGACCCATCAGAACCCCGTAACAACCATTAGCCCCCCAGGTAGGAGGGATCAGCCTCCTTTAGTTCCCTCTAATTCTTTCTTCTCCCTACAGTCTATTAATCTCAGTCCTTTCCACCAATTGTTAGAACTGAAGTAGTCTCTTAGATAAGAGGAGAAAAACCTTCTAGAAAACTTCACTTCCAGTTGCCTAAACAGAACATTTCCCGGTTCACCATGACCTGAATGAATCTTTACAGATATGCCATGAAAAAAGTTTCTACCCCAAAATAACCAGGTTGAACTAGAACAGTCTGTTCCATGTCCTTGCTTCCAGCCCATTTCGTTTATTTTGTCACCTTTTGTATGAAAAAAATAATCAAAATAAAAATGAAAAAAAAATACATGCTGCTTGAAATAAAACCACATTCTTGTCGGTAGATTCATTTCTTCAAACATCTTTGAACTCTTCCAGCTTCATCTCAGCACTGATTAACATAATTAAGCACTTACAATAAGTGAACATTTCCACTATGTTTTATTGTTTCTTCTCTTCACCAACAGACAAGAACAGACAGAAGATTATAAAAAACCCACTAATGAATGTCGTAGCGGTATATCTGCTGTGCGGAGGTGTTTTTCTTGGCAGATTTAAGGCTTTGCCATCTTTATCACAAACTGATCGTATCCCAATGTTTCCCATCAGCAACAAATAAATGCATTTTCAGAACCAGGCTGATGTTATGGTTTCATTTTAAAGCAGATCTGGAAACAATTCAGGGACAAAAAAATGTTTAGTCCTCTGCAAAGATGCTTCAATTAGAATTTATTTATTGTCATTACATTCTCACAATTACAGAGCAACGAAATTCACTATCTGAACTTAACCCCTCCCTTTGGGAAGCAATGGGCTGCCATTGTGCGGCACCCGGGGAGCAGTGTGGGGTTAGGGGTCTTTGCTCATGAACCCAGAGTGTCAGTCTGTGGGAGTGGGACAGGGTTTCTGAATTTCTGCCTGTAAGCTTCAGGTACAAGCTCATAAGCACGCAAAATTGACTCTCTCAGTACATCATATTTCATGCTGTCCTCTGTTGACAGAGATGAAACAACCTCCTGTGCTTTACCCATGAGCTTGCACTGCAGTAGCACAGCCCACATCTCCTTTGGCCACTCAAGTGCTACAGCAATCCTCTCAAATGCATTAAAGTAAGAGTCCACTTCTGACTCCCTAAACACAGGAACCAAAGCAATATTCTTGCTGACATCAAACTTGTTCCTATCTAGCACCACATGGGGAGAATCAGAGTAGACAGATGAACGAGGTGGTGATTTATCACGTGAAAGCCTCATAGCCTCAACCTCAAGCTGTTTCAGTTTAATCTCCTTTTCAGCTTCAATCTCCAACTTGCGCATTTCAAGCTTGAAATTAAACTCAGCTTTTCTCACCAACTCGCGCTCCTGAGCCTCCAACTGCAGGCGAGCTAGCCGAACCTTGAGTCTAGCGTTACCACTGGAGCCACTGAACTCTGGTGACACAGGATCGAACCGTGGTAAAGTTGTAGGAGGCGTCCTTGGTTCTACCAATTCCTTTGGAGGAGTGGCCAATGCAGGAGCTCCTTTATCTTTCGAAGGATGGAGTCCTAGATCAACAGAAGAGTCATCACACACATCTACATCCATTTTGCTTGAGTCCGTGAGGACTTTAATCTCAACCAGTTTTCGAACAACAATGTTTTTAATTTCAGCTTTCGAAAAATGTTTTTTCACCGGAATGTCAAAATGCTCAGCCAGTCATAACAAGTCGTCCTTACGACACAGTTCCAGCTTTGCATGGCTAGGAGCCTGTACAAACTCCTCGAAGCTAAAGCTTATGTCTAAACAAACACAAGGTTCTCCCAAATTATTGTGGATGTCAAAAGCTCAGGGAAAAAGTGACGATCCCGGACAAGCCCCCACTTGTTACGGCTCCCCCCCTTTACTGGGGAGAGAGGGAAGTAACTTGACAACCACAAAAAAATTCAGAGACCAAGTGAATGTTAGAAAAGAAAAATCAGGGATTTATTGGTTACAGAAAATCCCGAGCAACTCATACAAATGGTGGGGGAGAAAGGGACGATTAGGTGGTGCCAAATCAAAGAAAATAATAAAACAAAAACAGGGCCTACCTACGGTCTAAGCTACATAAAACAAATGAAAAAAAAAACCCTGCTTAACTAATCTAACAAAAAGATTCACCAAAACTTTACAAGGGTGGCATCCACCTACTTACCTAGTGTGTTTAACAGAAATATTCCTACGTGATGAGATGCACAGGGTACCCCAACCTTACCTTGTCCACTAACTCCCACCACAGACCATTAGACACACAGAACACAACCATGCAGCAAGCAAGCCAAGGAAAAAAAAGGGGGTAGGATCTCTAAGTGGCTTGCTTATATAGGACCTCCCTGGATCCTGATTGGTCCAAAGGTGGAGAGAATCAATCAAGGGAAGATGGATCCCAGCTTCTGCTACCTGTGTAGAAGCAAAGGGGAGGGGGGAGGGGAAAGAAAAACAAACAGCCTGGCAGGCATGTAACAGACTTAAACTCAGAACTCTATGATTCCAAGCTCTAAGCAGCCGATACCGCACCGTGACGTCACAAACCAGTAGGTGGCAGTAGTGTTCTTTGACAAACATGGATGCCTCCAGTAAAGCACATTCACATGAAAATGACTCTGAATTAAAAACACTGATCATTTATTGAACAGGATGGAATCCTTTAATACTTTAAGTGAGAAATACTGTTTGTCTTGTAAATGTGAACAACTTTTCCTTTAAAAATTCATTTAGAAAACTGAAATTTCAAACGTTTTCAAAAGTTTCTGATTTTTTTCTGATTTCATTTCTTTTACAAAATTATTCTTTTCTTGCAACGATAATGAAACAGTGTTAAGAAGCAATAAAATTTTCTGTAATGTTCAGGTTCTAGAATGTGTGTATGTGATCCTTGTGTTTTTTGAATTGTTTGTTACCTTTGTGGGTGTTTCCTTTTTAGAAGCCATCTTGGAAACTTGCTAAGGAGGAGGCCCGCCTCAAACCCAGCTCTCTTATAGAGGGAGCTTTGATTGGCTGAGGGTAAATTGAGAAGGCGGGGATAACAGTATATAGGTGGACTGATGGCTGTAGTACTGTAAGGGTCTGATGGGAAAGCTGCCATTTTGTTCTAAGTATAACCATGCTCTGATGGAAGAGACTTAATAAATGACCTTTTGTTTTTGCTCCAACCAACTTTGCTGAATTTTTCCTTCCACACCACACCTCTCAGCGCAACAAACAGAATTCCCTTCATAAACCTCTACCTCGTGTGCAGACTGAGGTCTTCTCTCTGTGAGGGAGGAATTTCTGAAGACCTTGGATGACTCTGGTCTGCTGGAGCAGCAGGATCACAGGCAGGGAGAATGAGAAAGGAGGTCCAGCTGTGTCCTGGCCTCCCCTCTGGACTCCCTGCAGGAGGTGTAACAGAGCAGTCCTGGAAAAACTGTCATCAATGCTGGACCATGACTCAAACCCCCAGAGGATGGCCTGCCAGCGTCTTTGTGACAGATCGCTCCACCCTGGGTGTGAAACACAGAGATACTGCAGGCCTTTATGCTCTGAGCTTCCATATCAATGCGCTTTTTTACACCATCTATCACAATGTTTACATTTTATCACTGCTGCATTTTAAGAAATGGAATTGTCATGAGACAATTCTACTAATACTAAACGAAATGTCGTTTTGTATACACAGAGTGTATACAAAACGACAAAAGTTGTCTAACTTTGCGTCTAAGTCTTTGCCTCCTGAGGCTGTCAGACTTTATAATATTACCCAAAAAATTAAATATCTTTACCTAAGCTGCATAGTTTTTTTTTAAAGTTGGAGTCATACTCATATCCGATATAACTTTTTAATTATAGTGTAGGTTTTTTAATCTTAAATATTTAATATGATTATGTTATGTAAAACATTTTGTGGTTTGTTGTTTAAATCCTCCTTCTCACATATAAAGCCTTATACGGCTAAGCTCCATCTGCTACCAACTGAGCTCATTTGAACTTTACTTCTGTTTAATTTTGCCTGTTTTTATTTCTTTTCTAATGGACATTTTTATATATTTTTTTGAGTGAGTGAGAGTCAGGATTTAATAGAAGCAGATTTACCCATAACTATTAAATAATAGACACAGAAAATGACATTTATCTGTACAATCAGTAGCAGATATCATCATTCAGAGTTTTTACAATAGAAAGCAAGAAGTTACTAAAATAAAAGCTTTTCGATATTTAGGTACTAAGGTAAGGTTAGTTAAGGTATTAAGGTTAAAGACTCAGTATGTAAGATTTACCCCCATCTAGTGGTGGGCTAAATGTATTGCAAGCTCACTCTGCTGCCTCACAGTTAATTAAATTCAGTTTATTTCTATAGCGCCAATTCACATCATGTCATCTCATTTAAGTTTACAATTCACCACATCATCCAGTCAGATTGATTCAAAGTTTTCTATCTAAGGAAAACCAGCTGATTGCATCGACTCATTGACTCTTCAGCAATCCCTCACACTAAGCATGCTTGTAGCGACAGTGGAGAGGAAAAATGTCCAGCAGAACCAGGCATTTTATGTTACATCTGGTGTCATCTTCAAGAGTAATGTTTTTAAGGTTCTAACATAACTGAGGCCTGTGCTGATTTATTTTGAATGTTTCATATTTCTTTATTGATTGACAAATTATTTTTTTTGTGAAAGGTGATGTGGAAAGATTCCCGGATGAGCCCCCAAAATGGTGGCATAACTTAAAAAACATAATGAGAGACCTACGATGTACACTGCAAAAAATAGAAATCTCAATAAGTTATTTTTTCTTAAAATAAGTGTGTTTTTCCTTGATTTGAGGAGGTAAGTAAGACACTTTGCCAATGGAACAAGACAATTTCCTTTTAAAACAAGAAAAAACGATTTTATCGTCTTATTTCAAGTAAATATTATCTAACTATCTTATTTTAAGAGTGAAAATACTCATTCCATTGGCAAATAATCTTATTTACCTGCTCAAATTAAGGCTAAATATACTTAATTTAAGCCATTTTTTACTTATTTCTGGATTGTTTTTGCAGTGTACAACGTTTGGAAGTATGTTTTCATTGAATTTATGACCACATGAGATAAAGTCAAACACTTGACATCATTTGTTTTTAAAAGATGAACAATGTAAATACAAAGGCTTTAAGGTTTACAGAGTCGGTTGTTTTAGGTTTGCTTTTGGGAGCATTTCATGTTTATTCCCGTGTCGTCCTCAATCATAAAGTTTTAAGGGTTTTAATAAATTTGGCGCTCATCCTGATTTAAAAATTCACATCTGTTATTATAAGTTTAAGATTGTCAATAATACACATCCCTGCATTATTATCTTTAATTAAAAGGAAAAATTTTCCTAGAAAATATAAAGAAAATAAATCAAAGCCCAGTTTTCTTTGATAGCAGCCATGTTTGTTCTGATGTCTCTCAGCTTCTTCCTGACTCCATAGCTTCTCTCTGTGGTTCTGATCCGGTCACTTACTGGCCAACCAAGAACAGGACCATGGATCATTGGACCAGCAGTTAAGATTAGATCATAATGAGAAAGCAGCTTAGATGAGGGTAAAATGAAACTAGGTCTGATTTCTGCTTTAAGGTTTTTATTTTCAAACGGTACTTTTAATCTTTCCACTAGTCTTCATCATAACCCATATTCTGATTTATTAAATGACTGATATGCTTTTTTCTCCAAGGTCTTATTTTAGGGATAAAAGCGAACTGTTACTTATCTACTACTGCCACCTTGTGGCCGCATGTAAACAATAAACCTTGTTAGATGTTTTAAAAAGGCCCAAACACGTAGAAATAAAAATTCATCAGTGCATTTTAACAGTAACTTTTCCTGCTGTTCAATAAAAACATGCTTATATTTTAATAAATCTGCATAATAACTGAACATCATCTCCCTACTCTGTTTCTGTCTGTTACACCTGTGTGTGTATATTAGTGCTGATTAATTACGTAGAAAAGTTTGGTTATAATTGATTTATTATAGTTAAGCTGTTGGTTCATTCTGCCTTCTTATAAGAAACTGGCCTTTGTTGTTTATTCCAAGAGATTCTCAGCTGAGATGTTAGAATAGAATAGAATAGAAAATCCCTTTATTGTCCCTGAATGTTAAAACATTCCCAGACGAAGAAGGTTTCCAGTCACAGACTTGGATAAATAGAAAAATGCTGATGGAGACGTCCAGAGATGGAGGGGAGGAAGAAACAGAGGAAATTCAGTCCAATGAGAGAAAAAATCCACTGGGACCAGAGAAGCCAGTTCAATGCTCCATTTAATAACTTTTTTTTTTTGTTCATTTCTTATTTTCAGCTCCTCCTATAAAAAGAAAAACTTCTGCACTCATGGTTAAAAACCCAAAATCCCTTAAGAGACATGCATATTTTATTATGTTATTAATTTCTACCTTTTTATGATTTACTGGAGAAAAATTCCCCCCCAAAAAGAAAAGATAAATTAAAAAATATGTTTAAAAAAAAAAAAAAATATATATATATATATATATATATATATATATATATATATATATATATATATATATATATATATATATATCAAATTATGAAAATAAAATCTGGAAAAATATTTATATAAATTAAATTTCAAGAATAAAATCTGGAAAAATATTTATATAAATTAAATTTCAAGAATAAAATCTGGAAAAAAAAATAGAAACCTAAAAAAAACACTGGATGAACTTTTGAATACACATTATAAATTATAAAACTAAAACCGTTTTTTCAATCAAATTTCTAATTCTAAATTGCATCAAATTTTCTAATGTCTTCTCTGTTTGAATTTACTAAGAAAAAGAAAAACTAAAATACTCACAAATAAACCAGTTAAAAATAAGGAAATAGTGACTTCACTCCATTCATGCATATCGAAAGTACAGTGAAGTAGATTCCAGTTTGATGTGGTTTTATTAAATCAGAGACATGAAGAACAGAAATGAAAACCAAACCAAGAGAAAAAAAGACTGAAGGCAACCCTGGAGGAGTTTCCTCAATAATCCCCTCCATCTTTACGCAGGAAGGGCCTGATCCTGAGCTAAAGCATCAATAAAGCAAAGAGGCTGCACATGCTGGATGAAAACACGGAAGGTCAAAGTGGACTAAAATAAAAGGAAGCCTTTATATCCCCACAGCATCAGAAAGGAGAGGCAAAGAGAGAAATGTTAAATGTGTCTGCTTCTGTCTCCTTGAACCCCAGTGGGCCTCAGCAGATGGCCGCTCACACTGAGCCTGTTTCTGCTGGAGGTTTCTTCCTGTTCAAAGGGAGTTTTTCCTCTCCACTGTCGCTACAAGCATGCTTAGTGTGAGGGATTGCTGAAGAGTCAATGAGTCGATGCAATCAGCTGGTTTTCCTTAGATAGAAAACTTTGAATCAATCTGACTGGATGATCTGGTGAACTGGAAAGTGACCTGAGATGACATGATGTGAATTGGAGCTATAGAAATACACTGAATAGAATTGAATTAAATGATAAATAGTGAAAGTGACCACTGATATGTTAGAGATGTGGATTCAGAGACGGCTACCAATCCTCCTCTAGAGGCAGCAGAGCGTTTAGAACATGGTGAGGACCTGATTTCCATTCCTCTTCCAGGGACCCCTGATCCACAAATGTCTGGAACAAAAAACCCCAAAACAAACAGTTCAGTTCAAGTTTGGGTGAAATGTTCGTCTTCAGCAGGTTCAGAACTCTCAGTTCTGAACCTGCTGCAGGCTAGTTTACTTCTGCATTATGCAATATAAAAAAAACTTTTAGCCTGCGGTAAACAGACTTTAAAGTTAAACAGCTTTAAAAACAAACAGCTTCGTTTCTGTGTTTGCTATTTCACACCAGGAGGAGTTTATACAAGTTAACTTAGAAATGCATTTTTTTACATTTTCATTTTTATATTTAAAGCATGTTTCATTCCCATCTATGAGCATACACTGCAAAAATTGTCTAGAAATAAGTAAAAATGTCTTAAATCAAGCATATTTACCCTTCATTTTAGTAGGAAAATGGGATGATTTGCCAATGGAATGAGTATTTTTACTCTTAAAATAAGATTATTAGATAATATGCACTTGAAATAAGACAATGCGGTTGTTTTTTCTTATTTTAAATGTAAATTGTCTTGTTCCATTGGCAAAGTATCTCACTTACCTCCTCAATTCAAGAACAAATGCACTTAGTTTAAGAGAAAATGACTTATGTAGATTTCCATTTTTTGCAGTGTAGAGCTCAGTTTAGCACTATGGGAGACATAGGAGAGCCTATCACACATTCATGCTTCAAGATTTTATTTTATATCTATAATTTCATTTCAACCTAGAGAGACAATTTATTTATACAGGTAAAACAGTCAGATTGGTCAAAATGATCCTATCTAAGGAAAAGCAGCTGATGGGAGTCTTGAGTCTCAGCAATCCCTCACACCGAGCATGCATCTAGCGACAGTGGAGAGGAAAACTCCCTTTTAACAGGAAGGAACCATTAGCTGAAGCTGAATGAGGGACATCGCAGGTGGTTCAAGTGAAGTTTGAAGAGTTTTCCAGATTGAACTTTTGCTTAGGCTTAATTTCCCATCGGGATTAATTAAGTATTTTTGAATTTAATTACATTGAAGAGGTATGGGGAGAAATAAATCGCAGTATTATTGAAAGCAAATAACCCGGTTAAAATAAGGAAATTTGAAGAAAATGTGTTTAAAAAAGGAAACTTTGAAAAAGTTAAAACAAAAGGTTTTGAGACCATTTTTACAAATTGCTGTTGTTTTTTTCCTGATTTATTTTTTCTGTTTTATATATATATATATATATATATATATATATATATATATAAGCGTTTTCCAGATTTAAATTTTTTTAAAAAGTGTTTGTGATTTTTATTTTAAGCAGTAGAAATGGTCTACACAGACCACCCAGAAGGGTAAAACCTGTAATCTGTAAAACCAGATTTAAGAACAATTACATTTTTTTAATCTGAAGAAATATATATAAAAAAAAAACATTTGGGAAACACAATCTGAAAAATTGCAAAAATGTAAAAATATTTGTAGAAATTTTGAATACATGTTATAAATTACTCACGAAACCTTTTTGTTTGAATGGAAACTTTTCAATTTCCCCTTTTTCAGAGATGTTTCTGCTTTTGTCAAATAAAACACAAATGTTTCTGTTTGTAAAGTGAGAAAATGTGTCAAAGTTGTGATCACTGCAGCAAAGATCTGGACGTGTAGTCATGATGCGGGCTGCATGCAGTCGCCTCCCAGGTCGTATAAACCATCTGCTGGGGTTGCTGGCTTTGGACTGGTCCTTCTGTCACGCTGCCTGAAATTATGTCATTTCCTAAACCAGGATATAAAGACTAGACACCAAAATAATTACATATTTTCGATGACCGGTAAAGATCTATCAGTTTAATTCCTAAGTTTGAACATTTTGACTTGATTTATAGATTTAAAAAAAAAAGCCTCATCAAACCTTCTGGTGTTTCCCTAAATTAAAGTCTTAGCAACACAAAAACCTTTTAGTGTCTGAATTTAGAAATTATGACATGAACGTATAACTTATTTAACGTTTTATAATCAGGCATTTTTTGGGGCATCTATAAATGCACCTAATAGCTACGTTTAATGTATTTTACAATAAAAAAAGATGCTTTTCAACAGATACATATTTCCCTTTAGAGGTGATCTACACGTTTTCCCCACAAGGGGGAGCAAGAGCGCCATGGTGGCCCCCAAACAGCTCTGACTTTGCTCTGCAGGGCAGAGAAATTCAAGAAGATCATAAACAAAAGGTTTTCCTCAAGGTTTTGTTGTTGTTGTTAAATAACAAAATTTTACATTTAAGCTTTTATTTCTTTCATATAATAATACATAAAAACAAAGGTCTTGTTGGTGAGTTTGGTTCACCTTGCATGTAAGGTCAGAGGTCAAATCATTCAGAATGTTGAAGAAAAGTAAAACTTTGTTTCTTCCACACTCAACAAAGGTTTTTTTTTTTTTTTTTTGTCTGTGTCCCTGAAGGATTTGGGGTTTTTGTTATTAGAGGTTAAAACTTTCTCTCAGCCTTAGGATTTTTGTTCATAATTTTATCAGTCCAATAAAATCAGGAGCAAATCAGGAGTATTTCATTTATTTTAAAGGAAAAGTCGCTCATATTCAGAATTCAAACTTCTGAAAGTTCTTTAAATCTGAAATGATTCCATCCTGTTCAATAAATGATCAGTGTTTTTAATTCAGAGTAATTTCCATGTGAATGTGCTTTACTGGAGGCATCCATGTTTGTCAAAGAACACTACTGCCACCTACTGGTTAGTGACGTCACGGTGCGGTATCGGCTGTTGATCAAGTCCCAGTGCTGTATCTGGTGTTTGTCACAACGCGCTATTATCCAAGTCATCTTGAAAACATTCTTCTTCCAAATGTTGGCTACATATTACAGGTTTTTTCTCTGGCCAGAAGTTCGATGGCAAATCCTCCCTCTTCAAGTTGGCAATTTTGTTGGATTGCCAACGAATTTGTTGACAACGGTTCGGTTCACGTGTCGTTTTCAGAAAGTCATGTGTCCGATCCAGGAGTTGCTTCTAACTGGCTGACTGACTGACTGACGTTTAAAATTGTATCTGTCAACAGGATGCATCTGCTAAAAATAATGTCTATAATCTTTTGTGGTTTTTCTTTAAAATCATCAAGAATTTTGGAGCCTAAAAGGAACAGGAACGTGTCAGCCGTTGCCTTTTCATTTTGATTTTCTCGTTCTCCTTTCCTTTAAAAGAAAATTGATGCAAAGAAATTTCGCTATTCGCTAAATATTTAGCTAGCACCACTAAGCTAACTAAATATTTAGTTTGTTAAATAAATGTTTTATTTGGAGCTAAATATTTAGTTTGTTTAATAAATATAAAAATATTGAATCCAGTTGCTCTATATATATATATATATATATATATATATATATATATATATATACACACATCTGCGTTCTTGTGGATGCATACGTTTAAAACATGAAGCGAATTAATTTATTCATGTTATTGATTGACATTTACAGATATGTCTGTTTTGACAGTTAAACTACCCCATACATCTATCATTCAAATGATAATTTTAAGCATGAATGAGGAATTGTTTCTTCATTCTTTGAAACATCTTTAGGATAAAGATCACATGACTTAAAGAATAAGATGTGGGGTTTCTTTTCCATTTTGCTTGGATTAGTTTTACATTTTATTTGCTGTCCTATTTGACTCCTGTAAGTCTCCTTTATGGCCACCAGAGGTCAGTAGAGTCCAGTATAGTGAGGAGCAATCAGAGGTTATTTATTAACCATCAGCTGGTTTGAGTCTCTGAAATGTTTGTTCTGATTTTAACTCTTTAACTGGTTTTGGTTCAAATGGTCTGAATGGAGACAAACTGGGATCTATTAACTTTAAACTCAGGATGCTGTGTTCAAAGGGAAGGATTTCACTTTCAGGGACTTGGGTTCAGGTTTGTTTGTGTCAAAATGCTTCAGCTATGAAGAAGCAGCACTGGATGCTTGACCTTTGAAGTTCATCAGACAGCTGCTGGACGTCCCACCAGATTCAGCCCCCCCTCAGAGCGGAAAGCTGAGAGGAATGAAAACCCAAATCCGGTGAAACCCAGAACTCGGATCTACAACAGAGTCTCCTGATCCAGAATAACCCGTGATCCGGCAGAACCCTTCCATCCAGAAAAAAAAAAGCCATCTGGCAGCGATCCAGCAGGACCAGCAGTCTCCCTCCACCAGTTTGATTTCCAAAGTGAACAGAACATTTCCGTTACACCTGTTTTTCTCTCCTGAGATGAAATTAGTTGGGGTTTTTTTTTCAGACCCAGTTACAATCAGAACCACCTGAAGCTTTTGATGCTGAAACATGTTTTCTTCCTTCCTCTGAGTGTTTTCGTTCTTCACATCGGTGTTTGAAGAACATTCAGTTGAGGTGAACAGTTTCCATGTTTGGCAGAGAACGCCGTCTACTTCCGACGGAGGCTTCAGGAAATGGGCTTCATCATCTACGGGAACGAAGACTCTCCCGTTGTACCCATGATGCTCTACATGCCCGCCAAGATAGTGTGAGCCTGGAGCCGAGCAGCTAACCATGACCTCTGACCTTTTATTCTGACATATTACCTTATGTTCCCGTTTTCCCCTCAGAGCCTTCGGCCGCGAGATGCTGCGGCGAAACATCGGCGTGGTGGGCGGGCTTCCCGGCTACGCCCATTATCGAGTCGCAGGCGCACTTCTGCATCACTGCAGCTCATTCCTAGCCTCGTGAGACCATCCTGATCTCGCGAGCTTTCAAGGTTTCACTCGCAGATCAGTCTGGAGACTCTCCGTTGAAGAGAATTTGGAGCCGTTCACCAAACGAACGTCCAATCAGCGTTGGCTTTGAGGCGGGTTGAGGTGTGACGCAACGAGAAGCGCGACAGTTCGGTCTAAAGAACATGGCGGCTTCAGCCGATGAAACTAGCGTTAGCATGGCTATCGAGCAAGTTTTATCGGAATTACAGAGCATTGTGGTTGTGTTTTCGTCGTCGCTCTGTTAGTACGTCATATGCTTCGTTGATCTGATTGGTTTATTTGGCCCGTCTATCACCAACATAGGCCAATCGGCTAACCAGTATTTTCGCCCCTTCCCAAAATTTCTTCAACAGAAGGTTTCCAGATTGATATGCGGAGCAAATCCAGCAAATCCATCTGGCAGAGTCAGGTTAGCTGAATCCATGGAGACATAAAGAAAAACATCCATCCATCCATTTTCCGTCACGCTTACCGGGGTCACGAGGGGCGCCTATTTCCAGCTGTCTATGGGCGAAAGGCGGGGTGCAACCTGGACAGGTCAAAGCAAAACATTTAAAATTCAATAATATAATCTCAATCAATATAATATAATCTCATAATGTTACGACTTTATTCTCGTAATTTTATGACTTTATTCTCGTAATTTTACGACTTTGTTCTTGCGATTTTACGACTTTATTCTCATAATTGTATGA
The DNA here is from genome assembly GCF_016077235.1 of Cyprinodon tularosa. NCBI lineage: Eukaryota > Metazoa > Chordata > Actinopteri > Cyprinodontiformes > Cyprinodontidae > Cyprinodon > Cyprinodon tularosa. Next base: position 16,479 of record NW_024039702.1, read on the forward strand.
CTATTCTCGTTGCGACTTTGTTCTTTTAATTTTACGACTTTATTCTAGTAATTTTATGACCGTTATCTTTGCGACTTTATTATCATAATTTTGCGACTTTATTCTCAAAATGGAAAAAAAAAATCTCTAGCCTGACTCCAATACTCCGTCCTACGGTTCTGATTAAACGGAGAAAAAGTCCGATTTCCCTCCAGGACCTGGACTCTTCATATCCTTAAGAACCTCAAACTGGCTGGAAAAACTCCCAGCATGCAAAGCAGAGTGGATGAGGATTCCTTCACAGAGATGTTAAAGACTCGGTAACAGATGAATCTGTTAGCAGCAGTTCTAAGCCCCGCCCCTCACCGGTTCTAATCTGTAATTAGAAGGGGGGAAAAATGACTGGAATCTAAAAAGTACTTAAAAATATTCCCATTTACTTTTTTACATATGTTTTTTGTTTCAAAAATATTTTTCCAGTTTTTAATCTTTTTTCCAGTTTCAAAAAAACATCAGACAAAGTTTTGTGGCCTTTATTGAGCTCCATAGAAGGCAGCTGGATGAGGGCATCATGGTTTCCCTCTGATGGGATCCAGGTAGTAATTAAAAAGTCGCAGTGATGCCTCGTTAAGCTCGTCAGCTCGAAGCGACTCGTATGAAAAATTGGAAACTGATCTGCGTCATCCAACTCTTTGATCGACTTTATTGGCTCCAATTTTTTGCGGCTTCAGCTTTAATTAAGCTGTTTTAACGCAGCAGGTGACATGAGGGAAAAAACAGTTAATTAAATCCTGGGGAAAAAAAATCTAATATTTGTGTTAAACTAAAGTAAAACTGCAGGAAAATAAGATCTTCGTCTCTTGGCAAGGCGATGATGGGTGCTGGTGTTCAGCTGAGGATTGTCTGTCTGTTGTTCTCAGGTTTTTTGGCTAAAAGCTGGATTTTTTTTTTCTATCTGTGAACAGGTGCTGAGCGCCATCGGCGAGGTCAGAAACCTTCTTCAGCTCAAATACTCGCGCCGCAGGACCTGGGTGGCAGAGATGGGAAGTAGATTTACTCAAGTAGATTTTTCTGATATTTTTACTTTACTTTACTACTTATTTTTATGGCGACTTTTTACTTCTACTCCTTACATTTTTACACAAATATCTGCACTTTCTACTCCTTCCTTTTTAAAAAATTGGCTCGTTACTTTAGTTTTGAATCATTTCAATGGAGTTACCGTTATTATTTTTCACGTCATCAATACCAAATTCAATCTAATTGGATGGGAATCTACGTTGCATTTGACGCACCACTACAAGATGAATCGACAGATTCGGCGGTATTCATTGGCGGCAAATCATTGCAGCTTGGTGGCGGTGGCGTTAGCATAGTAGCATGGACGACGAGATGATTGAAAATGAACACAACGGAGATCTAGTCCTATTGGCAGACATCCATTTAAAATGTAGGCAACGGCATGAAAAAAGTGGTTTCTACTTTTACTTTTATACTTTAAGTAAATTTACAAGCCTGTACTTTGTTACTTTTACTTGAGTAAAGAAGTTTAATCAGTACTTCCACTTTTACCAGAGTATTTTTTAACACAAGTATCTGTACTTTTACTCAAGTACAGAAAGTGAGTACTTTTGCCATCTCTGCTGGGCGGCAACCCTTCGACGATGGCGTGTTGATGACTGACTGCAGTTAAATCAGCGTGATGCTGAACGGCCTCAGGGAACGCAGGTCAAGAAGAATCACCAGTCTTCCATGAGGATGAAGATGGCTGCCCATTGCCCCCCCCCAATCAGACAGGAAGTGACTCTCTGTCTGTACTTTGCTTAAAGATGCAGATTCAATGAAAATTGTGCCTTTTGCTTTGATTCTTCTTTTTTGTCTGTTTCATTTTGACCGCTTCTCATCGTGTTTCTGTGAGACAGACAGCTTCTCTTAAGGTTTTATCATGAGAGGACCTAGCATGAAGCTAACATCCAGTGTAACCAATAAAACCCATTAATTATCCAGTACTACTCAGACTTAGACTTCCTTTATTGTCATTGCACAAAAAAACACAAGGTGAATCTTGACAAGGAAATGTCGATTACTTGGCTGCCAGTGTAACAGAGCTAAGACCTTATTCCAGCTGCCATTAGCAGAAAGTTCTGGATATAATCGCACAAGAACACAGATTGAGAATAACAATATTTCTGATTCTGACCAACGCTCATACCTTTGTTTTGTTCAGATTCATGTTTAACATCAGGAAACAGAAAATCTGAGAGCCATCCGGATCTGTTCAGCCTCTTGTAGTGGATACGGATGCTCTGAGAGGAGAACCTGTGGGTCGCTGGAGCTGGTGTTAGATCCTGATGTTGTTCCTGCTGCGCTGGAAGCTTTAGTTCTCATCCACCGCTGCTGCTTTCACGCTTTCTTTAAAAGGTCAGAAAATGTCTGGAAACGGCAGAGCAGGAACCTGTTCTCTTCACAGCCTCATGGTCTAACAGAGGCTCTGCAGAACCCTTCAGGTTTATTGGTTAGTATGATTTTTTTTTTAACACTTCACATCTGATCTAAAGATTTTCTAATCTGCTTTAGTAAAAAAAAAAAAAAAAACTATCCTCTGGACTTTGTTTCCAAGTTTGAAGACGTCTTGCTTCCCATCCAGGAAGCTTTTCCAAATCAAAGGTCACAAATAGCATTTAGTTCCAGTTTATCCAGCAGCCCAACAAAGCCTTGCTTTAGTTTAGAAAACATGCAAATAGAAACGGATGAACTGGTCCCTCCTTTGGAATGGGAGTCACTTGGCGTCTTTTTTGACACCCCTTTCATAGACCTGGGCCTGACACCCACAATCCTAGCTAGTTCCTGATTGGCCGTCTTGCGTTGTGGCGTGGTATAACATTTAAACGCAGACCACGCTTCAATATTGGGCATAAATCAAAAGCATCTGCATCATACCTGCAACAAGCTAACAGTGACACACTGCTGCAGGAGGATAACCAGCCCTGTAGGCAGGTATGGGGCTCTGCAGGCTAATAAAAGAAGCCAAACGACCTCTATTCCAAAGAGGCGGACCCAGTCGTTTGTTTCAATTTACATGTTTTCTAAGCAAAAAATAAGGCTTTGTTTTTGGTCCACTTTGTAAAGCCCTGAATTCTATTTCAAACCCTATTCCTGACATTTTGAACGGAAAAAGCTTCCTGGATGGGAAGAGAAACATCTTCAAACTTGGAACAAAGTCCAGTGGTTTGTTTTTAATTTTTTAATTGTTTTGGAATGCCTTTAGTGATTCTCTGGAATGATTTGGACCCAGCTGGAGGATTAAGCTCCCGTTTTTAGTCTCTAGAGGAAAATGCTGGTGCTGGATGAGTTTTTGTTGATCAATGCCACACATTTAATCATCTAAGATGCACTTTAGGAAACGCTGCATAGAAACGTTCATATAGAAGCTGCCCCAATCAAACCAGATCACCATGACTACAATAAACGCATCTGGAGGAATTCTCTTTATTCCAGTTCATCATTTAATAATTTTCTTTAACATGGTATCAGAGGTTTATGACATCACAGTATGAACTCCTCAGCAGGTCTGGGTGACGCTTGAAATCCGACCACGATATTCTTCTCTAACTTCATAACGAAAATAGATCATTATGTATTTAAACTCTTTCTGATGTTGTTGTTGGGCCATAAACCACCATAATAACATTGGACATTAGGGACCAATGTGCCCCCCCCCACAGTGCCTTGAGGACAAAAGCAGGTGTCTCTACTTTGTGTGGGCACGGGTATATATTAACCTATCATCAGAGGTGGAAAAAGTACTAAAATATCATACTCAAGTAAAAGTACTAATACTTGGATGAAATATTACTCAAGCACAAGTAAAATTACCCATCAGAAAAATTACTCAAGTAAAAGTAATAAGTAGCTCATTTAAAATGTATCTTAAGTAAAAGTTACTTACAGGGTTCGTGCGGGTGCTGGAAATCCTTGAAAATGCTTGAATTTTGACGTTGTGTTTTCAAGGTTTGAAAAGTGCTTATATTTTGGATGAAATGCTTGAAAATGCTTGAAATTGTAACTATTTCTTTCGCAACAAATACCTATCTAACTGAATTGTGTGTTTATTAAATGGAGAAATAAAATGTTGGAGAGCCCGAAAATGAAACCTGCTCGCTTATGTGTGACTGCGATCTGCCAGTCTATTTCCATGTGTGACTCCGCCCCCATGAAACCACTACTGCACCATGCCGGGAGGTTGTCGTTTCAATGAACGTTGGCTGGAAGATGAAAAATACAAATTATGGATTAAACGGGAACAAACCCCACGAGTCGCCTCCTGTAAAGTCTGCAAAAAAGATGTGCAGCTTTTCACAATGGGCGAGTCTGCGCTCTCGAGTCACATGAAGGGTAAGTCATAGACTCTTTAAGTAAGCCAACTGAAGTAGCCTAGTACACGTTAACGTTAGCGGCTATTTGTTTACGCTAGTAACTGCTAGCTAGGAATTCAAAGGCTAAGTTACTGAGTGACTGAGAGTATGGTGTGATAATGTAATGTTAGTGTTGCAGTGTTTCCCGCAGCACTATCTTGGCACTTATCTCGCCAAACTCATGCTACCGCCTCGCCAACGTTCCAAAAAAAAAAAGAAAGAAAAAAAAAAAAGTTTTAATTCATTGCCAGGCCCAGACCTTATAACAGCATTAATACCTCTACGGCTGATAATTGCGACACCCTCTGGTTGTTTATATTACTACGCCGTGGCAGAGGAGTAATTCCCTCCCGGCAGTCATCCGCGTAAAACTGGTTCCGGCCGACAACTGGTGGTGGTGTAAGGTGCTGGAAAAAGTTTTGAAATGGATCTTGAAAGTGCTTGAAAAGTGCTTGATTTTGACTTTGGAAAAGGTGTACGAACCCTGTACTTGGTAAAAAAAAAAAACTGTTGCCAACCTCGCCAAGATAGTGCTGCGGGAAACACTGACTTAAATGAAATACTTAGTTTTTTTTAGCAATTTATTTTCCCAAGCCACTCAGAGCCGCAGCATAAGGATGAAAGAGCCGCGGGTTGCCGACCCCTGTGCTAGACAAAATTAGCAATGCCACGAAACAGGTTGTTTTGCTAATTGGCTATTAGTCATGAAAACTTTGTTTGAAGTACCGATGCACTAAATACTTACCAAAACATGCTTCCGCAGATTAGATGTGCAGTTATTGAATCCTGCCTGTTCAGTCACCTTGGCAGACACATCTGGCATTGCATGATGATACTGTTGGCCCTCTTGAATTTAAATGAAAAGCAGTCTTTCAAATGTGGCCAAGGATTTTCGTGGTTTTGGGCAGCAGAATTCGATGTTTCAGCTAGCATTTCTAGTGAAACGTTCTCTGAACCGTCGTCGCTCTCCTGATCCACCTCCATCTCGTTCCCAATCTCCTACAGAAAGACTTGGCGCCTGGTAGCCTAGATCTACATGCTGATCACGTCACTCGCTGTAGTGCTTCCGGGCCCCGTTTTTTGTCTTCCTTTCGGTTTTCCAAAGTTTTTTTTTAACTCAGTAACGGATGGGATTTGTAATGTAACAAAATACAATACTTCACTCAAAACGTAATCAAGTAAAATTTAAAATACCGATTTTAAAAACTACTTGAAAAATACAAAATACACACAAAACCTACTCAATACAGTAACTTGAGTAAATGTATTTTGTTATTTCCACCTCTGCCTATCATAGAGTAACAGCATGAATTAAACTTGTTTATATTTTCTTATTTACGTCTTAAAATATAAATTGATTGAAGAAAGTCCAGATTAACAGCTGTTAATCTCTGAGCGCAGTGTTCTCTGGATGTGAGGCAACAATCTTTTTTTGCCTCTGTTATTATAAACGGCCCGGTTTTGGATGTGATCAACCATGAAACGGCCGTTATTGATCATCAGCAGCTTATCGTTGATAACACATCTAAAACCTTAAGTTTTATTTATTATTTACCTACTTTATACTTTTTATCTACTTTATTTAAAGCATACCTTCTTTAAAATTAAAATATGTTTTAAAGCACATTTCAGTCACATGGATTTAATGTGGATTTTGAAAACAACTCAGTTTGCAGGATATGAGATTTTTTTGGGAGGCGTTCAATATGAGCGACATGCCAATCAACGTTTTTTTTCTACAGATGAAAAAATTACTACAATTGTGTTCAGATTACACATAAATACATTCATTCTGTGGGTAAAAAAGGAATTACTTTAGGATTAGGATTAATTGGGTAATACCAACCTACTGAGCCTGCTAGTAGGTAGGAGTAAGAGTCTGAAGCCATTCTATTGGACTGATAACCGCTAATAACGGACATTTAATGGGATGATAACATCCAAAGTGTGTGTGATCACAGGTCAGGTCACACTTTATTATCTCCGTGTGTTCCCGGCCCAGTTTTAAATGGAACTATAATAACTATCTCGGAACTTTACAACTATTTTCTCGTAATCTTATGACTTTATTCTCAAAATAGAAAAAAAGAAATATCTAGCCTGGCCCTAAAACTCCTTTTTTATATCTAATTTTGTTAAATTATGGTTTTCCTTGTTTTGTTTTTTTTTACAGATTTTACATTTTTTTATTTTCTTAGTTACTTAGACTCAGACTAGATCAAACTTTCTTAGCTGAGTTTCTAACTGAAATATGTTTGACTTGTAGTTGGAGGGTTTTTGTTAATAAACTCTTATTTTAGAAGAAAGTTGTGGTGAATTTATTGCATAGATATGCAGAATTATCCACTTCTTTTTAGCTGGATTCCCTTGATTTCATTTGTTGTTTTAACACAGAAGGGAGTGAGTTCATAAAATCATGTGAGCTGGACCCAGCAGCTGGGCCACAATCCAGCCACAAATTCCACTCAGCTTTGTTTTTGTTTTTCTTATTTTTTGTATCTGAAGTCCTCACTGAGCATCTCTGGACGTCATGTTTAGATTGTTTTAAATAAAACTGATTAGATCTGAGATTAATATGAGAAGAGATTCTCATTGGTCTAGATTTAACGTCTTAATCTCTTAATATGCTTATTTTCTGTTTTTAGAAATGGTGTAAGGTTTCATCGGGTGAAAGCAATGTTTTTTTTTGTTTGGATGAATGTTAACAGTAAGGAGACATAATATTAACTGCCTGAAAACTGTATTCCTTTTAAATAACTGATAGAATAAATAAGCTAAATAGTGTCCAAAAAGCAACGCCCCCCTGGCCGCTGTTGCGTAACTTCTGCCTCAGCTGCAGGATTTAAGCCAAACTCAAATCTGACTCCTTCTCCTCCGTCTGCCGTCCTGCAGCTGTTACACATTTCCTCCAGTGTTTCAGGTTTTCCTCCCGTGTTTCAGGCTTTCCTCCAGTGTTTCAGTGTGATTCTCTGCAGAAATGGCCACAGCTGGTAAGGTAGGTGATCTGTTCATCATGGCAACACTAGTGCAATCGTTTGTAGTCTTTGAATTTGTAGTTAAACTTAGTTTTGCATTAAAAAAACACGGGGTCTTTGTTTTTTAAGTCAACAAATCTTCCACTTAAAAAAAAAATGATAATATTTTGAAATCTGTTTTTCTTCTGCTTTTATAGGGCAAGTTACTGTTTTTGATCCCTTGCATTCCCCTTACAAATACACCCCCCCCCCCCCCCCCCCCCCCCCCTCCATCCCTCAGTAAGGTCTAGAAGCCCAAGATCTATATCCAGCATTCAGCAGATCCTGCTACATGGCTGTACATCAGATTTTGGCATTCGACCAATTAGATGAACCCTTGAAAGATAGATTATCTACTGGAAATTAAGTTGAAAAAAAGTTAAGTCAAGAAAAAAAGGTTAAAAAAAAACTAACTGAAAGGTTGAAAAGTTAATAAGTTGATAATTTCTTCTAGAAGCACTTTTGTTATTTTTCTTAATATATTCGGTCAAGTTGGCGTTTCTTGTTATTAAATTGACACTAATTTTTGCCATCAAATATTTTTTTAAATAATAATAATAAGATCTGGTCCTGGATTGATTTAACAGTATTGGCTTGAAATCTTGTTTTTCAAAGTATTTAACTATTGCCCTATAAACGGTTAATGAGAAACTAAATTATTTAACTTCATCTGAGGTTTGAGGCATTTTAAATTATCCTGACAGTTTTATGCATCTGTTGATATTAGCCATCATGAAGCGTCCAGAGTGGAGGTGAGTGGATCGATACTATCGATACCAACGCTGGTACTGATATTGAACAATATTCGTTTAAGAAAATCAATACTTTTAATTCTCTCCCGCGCTCATTAACTGCAGCAGATTCATCAATCTCCTGTGTGCACAATTACAGCTCTTTGCTGCTCCCCCCTCCCGTCTCGTGCCTGGCTCAGACCCCCGCCACTCAGTTCTCTCTCCACTCTAGACACAAACAACCACGCTGCTCTGATGCCGGATAGAGAGAGAGACCATCGAAGCAGAAAATACCATGAATTAAAACAACAGAAACTATGGAAGCCTGTTTCCGCCACATGAAAGTACAAAAAAATGCCAAATAGAAAAACAGAATTTAGATTTTAAGTCGTAATTATGTCAACTGCAAAAACCTTATGACTTTGAAAGTTGAAATTATGACTCATGACTTTTTTCGTTTGGCATTTTTTTACTTTCAGAGAGCTGTATGGTTTGTAAAAAGCTGGTTAAATGCAGTTTAAAAAGCACATGAATAACCATGAGCAAGAAAACGTCAAGCTGCAGAAACGGAGAGAGGAGATGAAACTTGACTCATTGCCCACAGAGACCCTCAGACTGAACTGGTTGTCAGAGGCATTTCAGACCTCCAGAGAATATCCAGGTAGATAAGAGTGATCACCTTCAGCACTTCATTAAAGGTATAATGGAGGATTTTCACGGATTTTTGAAAAGACCCGCCCTCTCAACTTTAAAAAAAAATGCACAGACATAACACTTTACCTGCTCGACAGGGAACGCTTATTAAAGTCGTAGGGAAGCCATATTTAAAGGTCAAATCATTCTGGCTTAAACATCTATATAAATGTACACTTTATCAGATGATATTGTCCCAAAATTTAGAACATTTCTATATAAAAAAAAAAATGTCTTAAAATTGTTATCTTCTGCAGGCCAGTTAGTTCTACGTCAGCCTGAACACCTAGATTCAGCCAATCATATATCAACGGTCATCTTTAAATCAAATATTTTCGGTCATAGCATCTTGATTCATATGTCGCAGCTAATATACGCAACGGTTGAAATCAGAATCCTTTCCTTTCCCATTGAGTTGCGTCCCAGTGTTCACGGGGATGGACGTCTGTGTCTTCGGCAGGCGTAGAGCTAACAGAACTGCGAGGCAAGGGCTCAAACATGTACGGCTGGAAGCCTTCTACACCAAACCAAGCTTCTGCCGCCCTGGCGTCCTCTTCCACAACATCTTCGTCCCCGCTTTCCTCCTCTAAATAAAAAATGGATGACGGAGGAGACTCATCCACGACCTCCGACACTAAACTCTCCTCCTCTTGCATGTTTCCGCTGTCCATAGCGTTCCTTGACAGCGTCGTTTCTAAGGCACCAATTTAGTGCTACTTGGTCCAAATGGAATTTCCCATTGGGAACCTGCTAGCACTAAGTTGCTAACTGGTTAGCAAGATGCTTCCGACAAACGAGCCACAATCAAACTTGCTTGTGAACCCCTTTGATAACCCTTAGCCTCCTTGATAAACGACCAATCAAATTAAATTTATTCACTCGTGAAAAGTCGTGCACCATTCGGCAGAATTGGGAAATGCAATGGTTGGAACTGCCGTTTTGCTACGACTTTAAACGCGTGTGAGGGCATGCACGAGCCCATTTCTCCTCGTGCACGCTCTGTTTAAAAGTTGCTGTTTGCATCACTCATACAAGCTCACTTTCAAAAAGAAGATTTGCAATTTTTCCACTATGTCAGACTCACTGCCGATATTATTACAGTTTATTTTGATGATCCACCCTGATCCACTATATCATGAACTTTCAAAGTACTTAACTTTCGGCAAGACTCAAGGTGGTGGGCCCGTGTTTACATCAACAACAGCTGGTGTAAAAATGCAAGATTGGTTGCCAGCTTCTGCTCTCCAGACATCGAGTTTCTGACCGTTAACTGCAGGCCGTTCTATCTGCCCAGAGAGTTCAGTGTGGTTAGCATCACCGCTGTTTATGTTCCCCCCAGCGCTAACACTAAAGAGGCCATGAAGAATCTATACCAGGCTATCTCTGAGCTTCAATCTGCACACAGAGGGTGTTTTCATCATTGCTGGGATTTAATCAGGCTTACCTGTAGACTGTTCTCCCTCATTTCTACCAACATGTGGACTTTGTAACTCGGGCTGATAACACTTTAGATCTGGTTTACTCTTACATCAAAGATGCATTCGGAGCAGCCCTCCACCCCCACCTTGTGTCCTCAGATCATCTCTCAGTCATGCTAATCCCTACACATAATCCCCAGCTGATCAGGGCTAAACCGACAGTTAAAGAGATCCGAGTGTGGTCTGAGGGGGCCATGGAAACACTCCAAGACTGTTTGAATGCTCTGACTGGAACATCTTCAAGGCTGCAGCAACATATGACAACTTATAAAATATTGATGAGTATGCCATGACTGTCAGCCTACATCTACAAATGTATTGAGGACGTCAGCATTAAAAAGAATATCACCACCCAGGCCAACCAACCACCCGGATAAATGGAGAGGTTCAGAAATCGCTAAAACAACAGAACTCAACTCAACCCTAACGGGACCTGATAACATACCTGGGCAGGTGTATAAGGAGTGTGCAGATCACCTGGCTGGTTTCCTTACAGACATTTTTAACACCTCACTGGACCGATCCGTAGTGCCAGCATGCTTCAAGTCTGCCTCCATTATTCCAGTCCCAAAGAAGCCTCAGGTCACCTCACTCAATGATTACCGGCCTGTTGCACTGACTCCAGTCATGATGAAGCGCTTCCAAAGGCTGGTTAAAGAACACATCGTCTCCAGTCTGCTGCTCTCCACCTGAGCCTGGCACACCTGGAGGAGAAGAACACCCACGTGCGGATGCTGTTCCTGGACTTCAGTTCAGCTTTCAGCACCATCATCCCACAGCATCTGATGGGCAAACTGGAACAGCTGGGCTTCAATACACCCCTCTGCTATTGGCAGCTAGACTTCCTCACAAACAGACCTCAGTCAGTCCGGGTCGGACAGAACGCCTCTGATGTCATCAGTCTAAGCAAAGGCTGCCCTCAGGGCTGCGTCCTGAGCCCCCTGCCGTTCACCCTGATGACATGTGACTGTGTTCCCAGGTTCACCACCAATCACATGGTGAAGTTTGCAGACGACACCACGGCACCACATTCATCACAGACACCCTCACCTGGACTGGAAACACCACCTCACTGGTCAGAAGGGCCCAGAAGTGCCCTCTTCCCTCCATAAAAAAAAAAACAGAGCTGAATGTTGGAATCCGTTAAACATAAACCAGTCTGTTTACATTTGATCACCCTGTTTACTTTTTATCACTGCTGCGCTTTAAAAATGGAAATGTCTTGGGAGCTGTACTAACCCAAATTCCTTTTTGTATACACTCTGTGTGCACAAAATGACAAAGTCTAAGCCTAAGGAATAGAAAACCGGACCATAAAATCCGGTTTGAATATTAAAAGACGTCAAAAGGCTATTTGTGAGTCAGAAATCATCTTCTTTGCAGAGTTTTACTAAATGATTATGATAGAATGGGTTGTGTTTGCCATATAAAACATGGACTTCGATCTCTTGTTTGTTTTTCACTGAAATAGTTTGGCTCTTCCTTGAAAGCCATTCTAAACACAACATCCTGAGAGATGTCGGAAATTTGACCTGAAAGCTTTTCAGTTCATGTTTGTCACAAGTTGAGGTCCTCTGAGGTTTCAGTAAATTGTTCAAACACCTTCCTGAGTTACAATTTAAGAGCAGAAACAGCAATTCCCCCCCATGTCTTCACTCATTTAGGTCATCAAGTGCAAGGCGGCGGTGGCCTGGGAGCCCAACAAGCCTCTGGTCATCGAGGAGATCGAGGTTGATCCGCCTCAGGCTAATGAGGTTCGCATCAAGGTGAGATTACCGCCGTCGAGACACAAACATGATCACAGCCAGACGCCTGAAGTCAGAGGTTTGTGGAGAGAACTCCAATTTTGGTTAAAAGCTAAAGAGAAAACAACCCAACAAGTTGATTTTAATTAGTGGAACTATAATATCGAATAAATTATTCTTTGACTGCTCGTTGAGGTCGGGGATTAACACCCTGCAGAAAGACTGTCCCATTAAAACCTAAAGTAATCATTTATTGATCAATGGATGTTCAGCAGATACATAAATAATGCTAATTCACAACTTTATGGTAAGAAAATATGCAAAGAAACTCCAAGTGCAAGAGAGCTGCAAACTAATGCCGCTTATCCAAAGACCTCCAGACCACTAGGGGGAGACCATCATGGTATCATGTGGGACCAGATCCTTAGTAAAGACATTAATGGGATAATAAAAGAAATAATAAAAAAATAAGGTTTAAAGGAAAACGTACCTTCTCTTTCTTTCCTCCAGATCTCCCCTGGACGGCATCACGTTTATGTTTTTGCTAAAGTTCTTGTCTATAGACATACTGTAGGCCGGGGATTTCACACTAGTTCCAGAACGGGCCGGGTGGCTGCAGGTTTACTTTCCAACCAATCAATAGCAAACCAGACTACAGTCATCTCATCAAGTTATCATGTTAAGACTAGACTCACTTGATGAGATGACTGGAGTCTGGTTTTGTTATTGATTGGTTGGAAAGAAAACCTTTTGCTACCCGACCCATTCTGGAACCAGTTTGACATCTGCTGTATGCTGTGTCTGAACATCCGCCCTAACCTCTAATCCAGGGTTAACCCTGGATTAGAGGTTAGGGCGGATCAGCGGGGTCCGAATAAAGAAAATCATCAACCGGTAAAGGTCCGGACACATTTTTAATTGTAATCTGTTACTTTAAACAGCATTTATCACTGAAATAAAATAAGGTGTTTATGCATCCATGTGATACATTTTAAAATAAAATAATATAAAACAAAAATGTTTTTCCATTTTAAAATCTAAATTGTTTTTGATGTAGAGAACAACAATCGTTCAGTTTGGTATATAGACAATTCCCTTATTCACATTTTTTATAAAACACCTGAACTGAGCGTTTGTTCTTTTCTTTCTTTTTTCTGTCTTAATGAGAGCAGTGGGCTTTAGGCTGCCCTGCAAGGCTTTAAACCTGGGTTTAAATGGAGACATTTTGAGCCTGGATCCATATTTATTTTATTCTCATGGTCTTCTCCTTCTTTCCCATCGCCCGGCTTGCCACAGGTTTGCCTGCTGTGTCTAAAAGTAGCAACAGCAGCAACCCAGACTGACAGCTCATTGGCTCATTTGGATCACGTGCAGCCTGGAGCCGAACGCTCCCCAGGGCTTTACCGTATTAACAGGAGAAGCGGCGCAAATGAAGTTGGATACTGTTGTCGGACAACGTGCAGTAATTTATAAATGTTTTAAATCAGGTTGGGTCCAGATTAGACAGCAGGGGGGTCTGGATCCGGACTGCGGTCCACTAATCCCTGACCTCTGATCTCCCTCCATCCCTATGGTCATCGCTGCCCCTACATAGTTAGCATGGCTATCTCTGCCCCTAAATAGTTAGCAAGGCTATCATTGCCCCTACAGAGTTAGCATGGCTATCACTGCCCCTACAGAGTTAGCATGGCTATCACTGCCCCTACTTAGTTAGCATGGCTATCTCTGCCCCTAAATAGTTAGCAAGGCTATCATTGCCCCTACAGAGTTAGCATGGCTATCACTGCCCCTACAGAGTTAGCATGGCTAGCGCTGCCCCTACATAGTTGGGGACTAATTTTCCACTGGGATCAGCTTCATAATTATTTATTTATTTTAGTCAGGCTACTTGTAAGCACACAGCCCGCCAATTGTTTGTCAATATTATTGCCATTACTGTTAATATGTAGTAGAAATTTAACACATTCGGTAATAAAATGTCACATGGGAAGATATGGGGTGATGGTCATTTAAGAAGGGGGATGACACCCACCCTAACCCCCCCTTAACTTGAGCACTGGGTGTAACCACTATATGGTGATTAGGGCGGACATTCAGACACAGCTATTTATTTGTAGTAACGCCTTCTGTTCTGGTGCAATGGGAGATAATGATCAAAGTCTCCCCCTAGTGGTCTGGAGTTCTTCTATTATGCTGCCTTAGTTTGCAGCTTTTCTTATATTTTCTCTCTTTTTTGCTACTTTTCCTGTGCATTGGTTTTATGTCTTAGTATCATTTTTGTGTTTGCTAGTTTCCTTGAAGTTTGAATTAGCTATGATGCAATAATGTGATGTATTTACACAGCCATCATGTTTATCTCTGTGTGAACGGCCCACATGGATTCACTCGTGATTTTCCAAGAAAGGATAAACAGCCAGTCGGTCAGATGTTCTGAAATCAACACATAAAGCCAAATATGCAGTTTGGACAGAGAGTTGCTTTGCTCATTAAATGTCAAGTGAGGCTTTGTCCAGATGAAATGTTAAGTTTTAGTTTGAAGCTTCAGGATCAGTGCTGTTCCCTGTTTGCAGATTGTGGCAACAGGCGTGTGCCACACCGACCTCTACCACCTGTTTGAGGGGATGCACAAAGAAGGTTTCCCAGTGGTTCTTGGACATGAGGGAGCCGGCATAGTGGAGAGCGTTGGGCCCGGTGTCACTGAATTTCAGCCAGGTGAGTGAAAACAGCCTCATCAGGCTGTAGATGTACAACATGTCTGAATGAAGGACGAGACTTCTAAGAAACTTCCTCTAGACGGACCAGAGAAACAATAAATGTATTGAATTTATAAAGTGCTTTTCTATTCATACTAAATTCATGAACAGAACAAGAGGCACCTAGTGTCGAGATGCCTTGCTCAGGGGCACATGGATACGGAGTGGGAGGACCTGGAATCAAAGCAGCAGTTTTTTTTTAGATTACAAAGCGACTAGTTTTTTGGTCATAATGCCAAGTTTGGTCACTAGAACTATAGAACGTAGATCAGACAGCTGCAGTTGATCCAGGCGCTGCTGCCTGCGTCCTCACTAGAACTATAGAAAGTAGATCAGACAGCTGATCCTAGAACGCTGCTGCCTGCGTCTTCACTAGAACTATAGAAAGTAGATCAGACAGCTGATCCAGATGCTGCTGCCTGCGTCCTCACTAGAACTATAGAAAGTAGAGAACATCTGCCCAGTTCTCAAGTTCTTCCACTGGCTCCCCGTATCTCAGAGAACAGACTTTAAAGTCTTGGCTCTAGTCTATAAACTGAATGGCTTTGCTCCAAATTATGACTATAACACAGACTAGTTGTCAGTGGATCAACAGCCAGTCCTACTAAAAAAGGTCTGCTGATTAAATCTATTTTGCAGAACCAACCAGGGAGAAGCGGGAAACGTGCTACATAGATAACTTGCCTTGACTTGCCTTCCTCAAAGCTTCTCTAAAATGACCTCTTTCATGTCTAGGAGACAAAGTCATCCCCCTGTTCATCTCCCAGTGCCGAGAGTGTCGCTTTTGTAAAAGCCCAAAGACTAACCAGTGTGTCAAAGGATGGTAAATCTGATTCATAGTTGTTCAGTCAGTTAATCAGATCAATTATTGTTTCGCAGTGTGAAGTCGGATAATCCGCTTTTTGTCCAGGGCTGCTGACCGCTATGATGTGATGGCTTTGGAGGAAACCAGGCTTAGCTGTAAGGGGAAAAAGCTGCTGCAGTTTTTGGGGACCAGCACCTTTTCCGAGTACACCGTCCTTAACCAGATAGCTGTGGCTAAGATCGACCCGGCTGCACCTCTGGATAAAGTCTGTCTCCTTGGTTGTGGGGTCTGCACCGGCTTTGGAGCAGCAGTTAACACCGCTAAGGTGATAACTGGAGTGCCAAGTGAAAGACACCAGAAGTTAGAGCCGTCTGTAATGTGGTACTGTGTAGACCCACCCAGCTGATGAATGTTGTCTTCCAGGTTGAACTGGGCTCCACCTGTGCTGTGTTTGGTCTCGGAGCCGTGGGTCTGGCTGCGGTCATGGGCTGCAAGTTTGCGGGAGCCAAAAGGATCATCGCCGTCGACATCAAACCCGAGAAGTTTGAGAAAGCCAAAGTGTTCGGTGCCACTGAGTATGTGAACCCCAAAGATCACAGCAGACCCATCAGCCAGGTGCTAGCTGAGATGACTGGTGGAGGGGTGGACTTCTCCCTGGAGTGTGTCGGAAATGTTGGAGTGATGGTGAGGACAATGGCCGTGAAGTTAGGACGCTGAGGCATTTCTTGCAAGAAATAAGGTTTAAATTTATTTAACGTCCTCAGATGGAGAGCAAGGCTCTGACTGAGGCATCCTCAGTACATACATTCATACCTTACAATTTCCCAACACACACGCTCCCCCCAGGGGAACCAACCCACCCCCTGCATAAAGAACTCTCTCACACTTTAACATTGAAACAAAACAACTTGAGTTGATCAAGGCCGTTCCCTGTTAGGTTAATCTATCTTCCACTGACCAGATAGATTGCTTAATAACAGCAATCCCCCCCTTCATGCCATGAAGGAGGCTGTGTGACTCATTCTTATCTCTCATGACCTTCGTTTGGAGCCTGTGAGGCTAAGAACAGACGTACCTCAACATTTAATACTCCACATGGCTTTGAACACTAAAGTCTCTAAGAAAGAAAGTTGTCTGACTTTTTTGTCTCCTCTGTGCAGCGAAGCGCCCTGGAGTCGTGTGTGAAAGGTTGGGGTGTCAGCGTTCTGGTTGGCTGGACAGATTTAGATGATTTTGCTGCCCGACCCATTCAGCTTATCGCGGGCCGTACATGGAAGGGCACCCTGTTTGGAGGTGAGACCAGAGCATTCAAATCTAGTCAAACATCATCTTTATGTTACTTTTTTACAGTTAAACTATGTTTTTAAGGTTCCTCTGACTTCAAGTAAGCTTGGGATCCGAATCCCTAAGGGTGTCCAGGTTTCAACTATCTGATTCAAACAGTTCCCTTAGATCAGGGGTGGGCAATTCCAGTTCCTCTTTGTAGTCATCCTTGGTTCAACACACCTGAATCCAATGACTGAGTTACCTCCTCAATATGCAGTCAGTTCCTCGAGAGTCCTCTCAATCATCTAATTACATGATTCAGGTGTGTTGAACCAAAGGCACATCTAAAAGTTGCAGGATACTGGCCCTCAGGAAGTGAGGTGAAAAGGAAACTGGCAAATTGAGAACCATTTTGAGAGCCATAAGTTTATTCAACCATTGTCACTCATTCCAGGCAATAAAAAGTTCTACTGGATTCACTTTGTTTTAGTCTTTTTCCTGCTTCACAAAGGAAGGCAGCAGCTTGACATGAAGCCATGATGGCAACTATTTTACATTATTTTGGTATCGGTATCGGCCGATACTGCACAGCCAGGTATCGGTATCAGAGTCAAAAAATGGCATCGGCGCAACACTACCTTAAATTTCCTTTAGTCATATACAAAAAAAAATTATTTAAAGTCATATCACCACACGCCTAAAAAAAACCCACCAAGACGTAAGTAATTAAATAGTAATTGCCAAGCCAATTCACAATGCAAATCCAAGAGATGAATAAAACATTTGGAAATAATATGCTGTATAATACGCAGCCAATGTTTAAAAACATTTGCAGAAACGTTAAAACCTGCATAGCTAGTATGTTCATAGGGTTGATTGTCAGTAGGATTGTAGTGTTTCAATACGTCAGTTTGGTTTGTTTTGGTTTGATGAGGCCTTTAAGATGTAATTTACTATAGATGTCAAAGGGACTAAATGGGAAATAAAATTACAAGGAATTTTAATACATTTTTAGAGAAAAATCTATAGTTGCACCGAAACATGCAAGATATTTCAGCCTTTTTAATGATAATTTATTTCCATAATCTAAGGGGCTATAGGATGAGGAAGGGGGGGTGATGACTAACAGAACTAATCAGTACTTTTTTATGTGCCGTATTTTGTGTCAGGGTTTAAGAGTAAAGATGGCGTCCCGGAGATGGTTAAGGCCTACCTTGACAGGAAGGTGAAGCTGGATGAGTTCATCACTCACAACATGGCTCTGGGTGAGGTCAACGATGCCATCGAGCTGATGAAGCACGGCCAGTGGTACGTTTCTGAAGGTTTCTAACAAAAACAAGCAATATTTCTCTTAAAATAAGCAGAATTAAAAACTTAACAAATTGGTATTTTCTTCTGTCTTTGTCCTTTTTCTCCACAGCATCCGGACGGTCCTGAAAGTTTCATCAGAATGAGTTAACAAAGCTGCTTTCAAACTGTTAAAATAAATCAGATCTAAAGGATTTTATCCTTTGTTGGCAGCATGCAGCTAAAGGATCATCAATCCTGGCTGATGGTTATATCTGCCTGTCTGATCATTAACACTTTGGAGCAAATAAAATCAGTTAAACTGACTGTTTCTCTTTGTGTTGGAGACAAAGGGTGGGGTGGGGTCTACTTTTATTAGATCACTGCATCACTTAATGGAATGGAAATTTTCATTTCGCTTCTAAGCTGCTGCTCATTCACTGTCTGAGATCTGGACAATACGAAATTTCGTTTGCACACACTGTGTCTACAAAACAACAATAAAATTTGTATAATGCTACGTTCAGACCGCTAGCAGCAGAAGCAGCAAAACGCGCAAGCTGCTTCATTTTTGCTTCAGTAAAGCACATTCAAATGAAACTTACTCTGAATTAAAAACACTTATCATTGTTTGAACTGTATGTAATAATTTCATATTTAAAGCACTCAGAAGTTTAAATTCTCAATATGACCAGACTTTTCCTTTAAAGAGGCAATAAGCAGTTGATGATACTGCCACCTGTGGCCAGAACAAAGAACTGCAGCTACGTACTTAACGTACTTCACCAGTTAGATTTTTCTTAGTTTTATCACCTTAGATGGAGTTGTCATTGATGTCTATGTTGAATATAAAACATTTTGTTTGTTTTAGCTTTTTTAAAGATGTTTTTTTTTCAGTAAAAACGTACAAAATGTCTCTTTAATCTTCAAATCCTGATTACTAAAAAATAACCATAAACTGACAATAAAAAATAGTAACTATTTAGGTACATCAGTGAACTGATATACTAACTTTCTAAAGGGGCCCTCTGAACTGAGAAGACAACACATAGAACAGCCCCATTCTACAGATAGAGAAATGTTAATAGAATAGACATCCATTATCTGTTCTAGGTTGTGTCCCTCTCTTCTTGTCCCTTTTCTTCTTGTTTTCCTCTCTATGTTTTGTACTCAGCTGACTTTTCATGCTGTCTCTAAAGGAATGAAAGATTTTTTCCAAGCACTAAGCTCACTTAGCTGATTGCTCCTTCCTGTGTTTCCAAAAAGGCCAAAGTAAATAACCCAGTCCTTCTTTTCACTGTAGACAAGCCATGATCTGCTTATCTGTTCTCCATTTTTCATTTGGATGAAATAATAGCTGCATGAATCATGACAGCAGACAAGATAGAGGAGAGCAGGAGGCGGGGTTACCAATCTACTCGCTCTGGAGAGCAGAGTTCGCTGCTTTTAGATGTTGTCTCCAAAGTCTCCAGTAGCAGAAAAAAGTCTCTAGATTTGGTGCTAGGAGCTTTTTAGAAATCAAAGTGCTAGAGGGGTCTGAAAAGTGGCTAAATATAGCGACTAAAGCGCTAAGTTGGCAACACTGCTCTTTGCATGGTTTGTTTTCAAATGGTTTGCTGCTGTCTGTTTGGACCTTTCTGAACATGTGCAGCAAATGGACTGATCCAATATGGTGGACAGTGAATGGGGGGCTGAGACACACTTAATATTATCAGCGTTCTGATGGCATTTTAGCCAAAGGATTTTTATCAAAAACATAATTAATGTGCACAAATAAGGAATAGTTGTATTAACCATACATGTAAATAGAGTTTTATGGGGCCCCCAGGAACTTGGGGCCCTAGGCAACTGCTTTTTGCCTCGGGCAACTGCAACCCCCCTGGTTTTTTTTCTGGGAGACAGAAGAGTTAAAAGTCTCTGCAAGTCATTTTGGAGACTCCTATCTATGAAATGAACTTTTTTCCATCTTTAGTTTACTTTCTGGATTATAGTTTTACAAATTATATTATTTTCAGTTTATGTTTTATGAGTTACATTCTCTTCACTTCAAGCCCAATATTTGCTCTTGACCAATAACACGTTGTTGCCAAAGCAGACTAATAGAATTGTATATTTACTCCTCACTGCAGAGGAAAGCCCGCCCCAAGAAAGGAATGTGATCTGAAAAACCCAATATGAAAAGAATGAGGTTCTTAAAACTCAATCTGAAAATAGAAGCTAGATAAATAGAAAAATAAAACATGAAAATAAATACAACTTGGATGAATTAAATATGGGGGGGGGGGGGATTGAAATACTTTTTGAAAAAATCAAATAATTTAACAAAGTGACAACCTTTTTCTTATGAAGAAAAGTTTCATTTCTGGATTAAATATTCAAAATCCTTTTTAAATATGTTTTTTTTTTTTTACTGCAAAAATAATAGAACAAAATTCACTCCATACTTTTGTTACCTTTGGAAAATAAGAACAACTTCTTCCTTTTATGGTTTTTCCAGAACCACAAATGATTAATTTAGACATTGGAGCGGGAGGAGCAGCCAAGCGGCTAGAGCATAAAGCTTAGAATCCTGAGGTTCTTATTTCGAGCCCCACTCCCACAGACTGGGTCCATGAGCAAGACCTTTAACCCCACACTGCTCCCCAAGGGGACGGGTTGAATGTGGAGAATTCACTTTGTTGCTCTGTACTTGTGACAGTGGAATCAGAATAAAAGCTGGAAGAAGAAGAAGACATCATAGGTGTATAAATATGAGTGTACATGTTCTTTGCAAAAGCTTCACGTCTTGTGGATTAATTTGGACAATATTGTGCTTGTTTATTTTTCTTAGTCACCCTCTAAATGAACACTGATCCCTACCTTTAACTTTAAGGTTTAGCAATGCTTCCAGAGCACTGAAGAGCTGCACATAAAACTGCGGAAGATCTTCACCTCTGATTATCTTAATCTTAAGGAATCGTGAGGCTTCTGCAGAATTTTTCAACTCTCTGCTATCCCAGAAGTTTAGAAGCTGCCAGATGAAGAGTTATGATTTAAAGGAGGAATTCCAGATGTGTTCCAGCAGACCAGTGACCCCCTGTTTAAACAGTTTAAACCCCCAGTAAACAGAGCAAAACCACTGACCTCTACCTGACCCTCATCTAAAGGTGCCACCTGCTGGCAGGACTAGGCACTACATCCATAAAACCAGCATTGCATCAAGTCCTAAAACAATCAATTGTTAGACCAGGAAAGACCTGAGCCACATCTGAAGTAAACTTCTAAAACAGGGGTTCCCAAAATACGGGTTGGGACCACTGGGGGGGTCGCAAGACACCAAGAGTAGGACAAGCTGGTTTAAGATATATGGAGCTCCAAAATATATGATATACATACATTTTAATGTCTCTTAAAAATGTACAATGGAATAAATATGTGATTTATTTATTTTACATCATTAAAATATTAAATGTACCTCTAAACTGTAAAATATGCAATTGAATAATTATAGTCCTATTAAATAATTAAAGATACATTTAAATGAATTACATTTTGATAAATTTAGATTTTAGATTAATCAAACAACTGAATTTTATTTAGAGAAATATGAATATATTTAAATTTAAACATAGAAACTCTATATGTATGTATATAGAGAAGTAATTTTTAGGGGGCTGCCAGTTTGTTGAATCTTTATTTTTGGGGTCAAAGGCTAAAAACTTTTGGTTGCCCTGATCAAAAACACCTATGCCTCAGGTACAGATACATTTGTTCTGTCCAGCCATTTAAGCAGGTGAGTCCAACCTGCACAATGAACTAAATGGTGCAGATCTGATATTCAATTCTATTCAGTCTATTTCTATAGTTCCAATTCACATCATGTCATCTCAGGTCACTTTCCAGTTCACCAGATCATCCAGTCAGATTGATACAAAGTTTTCTATCTAAGGAAAACCAGTTGATTGCATCGACTCATTGACTCTTCAGCAATCCCTCACACTAAGCATGCTTGTAGCGACAGTGGGGAGGAAAAACTCCCTTTGAACAGGAAGAAACCTCCAGCAGAACCAGGCTCAGTGTGAGCGGCCATCTGCTGAGGCCCACTGGGGTTCATTGATTTCTGATTTTTGCAAATCATTCAAAATATTATTTTACCAAATAATGTTTTATTTACCTCTTGGATTTGCTTTGTAATTTGGGTTGAACACATTCAACTTGTTCTAAATTAGTAAAAAGCTAATTTGACCTCATTTCAAACTCTTCAAGATAAATTTTGGTTCTTAAAAATAAAATCTAGGCTGAATCATTTCACTCATTTTGGTTTTCAATCATTTTATTCCTTTTTTGTACACAAAAATAAATAATAAAGTTGATTTTCACTAGTTCAGTTAAGAATGTTTATCTGAACAACATTTGATGTCAGGAGGATTTATTTTTGTTTATAAATTCCCTTATCTTAAATGGAAGTTGTTTCTATGTGCAGATATAACTGTGGCTATGATTTGAACTCCATTCACACTTTCAATTGTTGTCTTAAAGGAAAAGTCCAGTCAGCGAGGAATACTCAATAGATCATTATTTATTCCTAAAATTAATATATTCGCTGTGATTTAATGAATTTAGCGTCAATCAGTAAAAAAATGAAAACAATAATTTTCATGGCGATCACAGAGTCTGGGAGCCGCCATTTTTGCCCAAATATAGTAGCCCCTCCCTCCTGCCATCTTCCAGCAGTGACGCCACGGTGCGGTAAGCCTAGCGCCATTCTCCCCGCTTTCCAAGCTAAATCAATGGGAACTACTAGACACATCTGCAATCAGCAACAATTATTGAAGATTTCCAGAGGACTTCACCATTGAAATTCACCAGAGCTATAGTGAAACTGACAATGCCCACGTGCATGGCAGCTGGATGCTGGAATACATCGGGTAAAAGTGAAAAAAAGAGTTATTCCACCTTTCTGATTCCTGATCCTCCACGGACGGGTTGGTCGTTGGATCGCCAACTTGAAGAGGGAGGATTTGCCATCGAACTTCTGGCCAGAGAAAAACCCCGTAATATGTAGCCAACATTTGGAAGAAGAATGTTTTCAAGATGACTTGGATAATAGCGCGTTGTGACAAACACCAGATACAGCACTGGGACTTGATCAACAGCCGATACCGCACCGTGACGTCACTAACCAGTAGGTGGCAGTAGTGTTCTTTGACAAACATGGATGCCTCCAGTAAAGCACATTCACATGGAAATTACTCTGAATTAAAAACACTGATCATTTATTGAACATGATGGAATCATTTCATACTTTAAGTAGTCTCAGAAGTTTGTATTCCGAATCTGACCGGACTTTTCCTTTAAAGAAAAATGATTGTAATTACATACCTTGACCACTAGGCAAAGTGAGAGGATGCTTTACCCCAAGGGAGGGCAAAGAGAGAGAGTGGTGACAGCAAAGAGAGAGAGAGAAGTGCAGAAGAAAGCAACAAAATCGAGAAACAGAGGTAGCAGGATCTTTAACAGTCAGCTGGTCATGAACATCATAAGCAAAACCATATAGGGGATTTTATGATTTCTAAAACTGGAATGCAAAGGTAAAATAAAGCTTAAAATGCAGTGTACCTAAATCAGAACCTTGAGGAACCCTGAAAGAGGAACCCCACCATGACTTATCCTTGATCATTCTGGAGATCTGGGCCTTTTGGGCCTGGCGCCATTGTTTTGTCTTCTTCCGATGTGAACCCCCAGGCAGCTTCACGGAAAGAGAGAGATCCTCTGTGCTGTGGTTTTTTTTTACTGTTTCCAGCTCCGCGGGGGGGCCAAAGCAAACCTTTAGGAGGGGTCCTGTGGAGCCAATTGGCTAAGAGGGCGTTGCAGAGCAGAGAGAAGAGTTCTCACAGCTGTTTTATGAGCAAAACAGCAACCTCTTCTCCAGTGATCATGTTAGGATGAAACATCGACATTGGTTCTCAATGTCCAAAATTATTATCATGGTTTATGGCACAACACACTGTACGAATTTTTCATTCTTTGAACACAGCTACAGCCCAAACTATACAATGAAATTGCAGTTTTTTAAATTTCACAGCTCACAATGTTTGTTCTCACAATGTTTGTTCTCACAATGTGCGGCCCAACGCTCTGATACTATCTACCGATTCACACTGTGAATGATAGATGGCGCTGGTGAGAGTCATCAATCTGGAAGAAGAAGAACTCCCTTTGCACATGCTCAGAGCTCGAGGTTCTGGTAAATCGGCTCGTAGTTCTGCTTCAACAGCAGGATTTGTCCACCAATGCCTTAAGACGGTCGACTGAATTTCAAACATGTTTGATTTTCTTCTGACCTTATGATCCGTGATGGGGGGTGGTCGTTAGAGGCTGATCGCCCCTCGTTACCTCCTGTACACTACACCACGCAGGACGCACCATGAGGGTAAAACTCTTCCTGATTGAAAAAACTCTCACACAACTGGAAAATCGGCCTGAGAAGGACAAAAAAAATCATACAGTGTATGCCTGGTTTAAATGAACAGAGGAGTTAAACCAACATAAAACCTTTGCCTTTGATATAAAGTTTTTAGGTCCAAAGTTTGCGAGAATTGTTGGATCAGGGCATGGCATTTTTATAAGGTCATTCACATTTGGTTACAGTATAATTATAATTAACTTCTGATCAAATAAAATCCTCTGCCATTCCTGGTATAATGGACAATTTGTGTTTATTGCTTAAAATGTAACTGGGGTTCTGGTTTGCCAGGAAAGGTGACATTTTAACCTGAAGAGGGTAAAGTCCCAGACTCTGGGGTTTGTATCTCCCTGCCTCTACCTGAGCAGCTAACATTCCCCTTCAGCAGGATAAATGGCCACAGCTGGGAAGGTAACAAGGATCTTTTCTTTTAACATTCACCTTTTGAGTCATAACTGGTTTTAAATTTGACAGTAACTTATTGAAGATCTGCTAGTTGTGTCTGAGCTCTTCTCCTGTTGGTGGTTTACTTAATGAAACTTTAGGGAAGTATTTTAACTTAAAAATGGTTTTATTAAGCAACAATAACAAACTGCAAAATTATAAAAGCAAACTATGTGTAAATGAGATGCGTTATCCTGTGCTTTATTCATGCATGCTAGAATCGATAAAAATATATCACCGCGAGGAATCCAGCAAAACTAACGTTTACAGTTTTGAGTGAACTTTAAACCACTGCTTGTGCAAGAGTCGTTCTATCTGGTTTCAGCGTGATAGGTGTTTAGAAAATCCGCTTTCTGTTAATGTTCTTAGATCATGAGGAAATCTGCTCTTAAACAGATCCTAAGATGAGCCTTTTCTTCCTCATAAAAGGTTCATTTTATTATAAGATTCCATCTATGGCAGGAGACTAAACCCTTAAACCAGGCATCCCCAAAGTCTCTCCTCAAGAGCCGCTGTCCTGCAGGTTTTAGAGGTTTTCTGCTCCAGCAGCTGATTTTAATTGAAAGTTGATTAACAGGCTTTTGGTCTACTGCAATCAGCTGTGCTAAAGCAGAGAAACCTCTAAAACCTGCAGGACAGTGGCCCTCCAGGACCCACTATGGGGACGCCTGCCTCAAACAAACACTAAGTAAATTTTCAACTTTTATAGAATATTTTCATAAGTTTTGATTTTTTTTTTTATATGGAAGAAACTTTCTGATTTAACTTCAGATGGTTCTTCAATAATAGTTCTGAACTGAATGCTAATGCTCACTGAGCCTGACTGAACGACCCATGCTGTGTGTTACTGTCTGCTTAGCTCCTCTTTTCCATTTGAAGAGTAGCTGGCTAGCATCGTTAGCTCTAAGCAACCTATGGTAGCAGCCATTTTGTGGGTTCTCCAACCCTTTTGTACTAGTTGGGCCCCCCCAGAACCGGGTGTCCTGGTGCCAGCTGAGATAACCAATTCTGTTCCAGGATCGCTATATTTTAATGCATTCCTATTTTATGAAAGTTGTCAATGATTTAAAGCACTTTATAAATGTGGCACTAAAAGGCATCTGTTTGTCTGTATATATAATATAAATATTAGTGTATTGTGTAACTGTTGCATTCTCATCAATAGGCAATTATGAAATAGAGATTTGGCATTGCCATTTATGTTTGTGCTCATTTTAAGCAAAATATCAAAACTTAACCCTATAATGCCAAATGTATCGTATTTGATACCTATGGTTTCTGAAATGTTTTGCGTCTGACACCTTTTGCATAATTTAATGGTAAAAACTTTGCTCAAAATCCTATTGTTCACAATCAGATATAGCTGATAACAGAGGGAAGAAGACTACACAAAAATAATCTTGACTTATCGCATAGTAATAAATTATTAATATCAAAAATGTATTTCTGTTTTTTCTTTTTACATATTTAGTTGAAAGGGCAAATAAGGACTTCAAACCAAAAAAAAGTCATTTTCTGTTTTGTTTTATTCTTGGATCGGGCTTTAAAGGGTTAAGGAAAGCTGACGGGTCCTGAAGCTGCATCACCCACCCTTTTAGAGAGTCCCCACCAACTTTAATAACGTTATGCCCTCTGTGTCTGATTTAGTAAAATGGGTAAAGACAACCTTAATTAATTACCTTAATTTCCAGTTCTAATAATTTCATATATTAGTGGTCTTCTGGTCAAATTGCACAAAACTACCAACTGTCCAACTCTTTTCTGATGCATGTTTGAAAGTAGGAAGTCAATAACCTCATGTTCAGGTAGTGAAGAAAATAAAGGAAGCATGTACCAGCTGAAGAGTTTTCCTTTGCCACTGCTGATGCAGACTGTGGTGATATTTACGTCTACAACACATTTCTTTAGGTCATCAAGTGCAAGGCAGCAGTGGCGTGGGAGTACGGCAAGCCATTGGTGATTGAAGAGGTTGAGGTGGAACCTCCTCAGGAGAAAGAGATCCGGATTAAGGTCAGAGAATAAAAAAGATGCTAATGCTATAGACTGGAGAACTCTGTAAATGCATGTGATGCTACCATTGTAATAAACAGGACAGACGGACCCAGTATTCAAGGCGAGTCAGACGGTGGGAAGTTTTAGAACGTTTAATGACAGAAATTATCATACAGAATAGAAACATAGGATGCTGAAGATAAGCGGGCTGCAGGAGGCACCGCCCAATCACTGACACTCTGGAGGGAGAAACACTGGTAGGTGACCCCGATCACCTGACAGCAGATGATTATCAGAGTGAGTCACTTACATGGTTTAACAGTTCAGTCACTCCTCTTCGAGGGAGGCATGATCCAGCCGATGGACGGCCAAACAGGATGCAGTTCAGAGCCGTCCAAAGCGTCCCTGTTGCAGCAACCCCAGTGAGCAGGCAGGAGACCAATCCAGGTCAAAGAAACAGTTCAGAACCAGACAGTTCCGTGATCCAGGAGTCCGTAGACAGTGGTTGCGGTCCGAACAGGAACAGACAGATCCAGGGTTCCAGGAATCCTCAGAGCGTTCAGACAGGTTCAGAATTCTATGAGTCCAGCAGCGAGCTCAGACAGACGCGCTCAGATGGAGACAAGCAGGCTCAGTGGTAGAGGGGAACATAGACAAGACATGGTACCAGGATAAATGCCGAACTTTAAACTGGTCTGATCCTAAGAGCCAGGCTTACGGGGACTAAAACTGACCTCCACCACATTCCGAGCCAAAACTCTGAGGGCTCAGTGGAGAAGAGCCGGGACACGATCAGGAGACAGAAGACAAACATTAAACCCTCTCAACACACTGGCCTTAAATAAAACTCATGAAACATAAATAAGTGACAGAAAAACTTAACACAAATGAACTAAGAATACACAAATAAATGAAGAAATAATGATCTTGCCCAGATAGCTGTGCTAAACCGTATATATAGAAGAGAGACAGGTGAACAAGATAAATTATAATTAGAAAGCAGACAGGGAACGGCAGGTGAATGAAGTTAGTAATCAGATCTGCTACTGGGGCTACAATCATGACATTCATTGACAATTTAAGCTTGTTTCTGATGTTTTCTCTCCAGATTGTGGGAACCGGATTGTGTCAATCAGATCTGTTCTTCCTGTTGAAATGCGCCAAACCAGCAGTCTTCCCAGTCATTTTTGGCCATGAGGCGGCTGGTATAGTGGAGAGCATTGGACCCGGCGTCACTGAATTTCAGCCAGGTCAGTGAGGCCACTTCTATTTTCAATCTACACATCTTCTTGGATTTAAATGTGATGAGAATTAGTGCAACTTGTTTTTTTATTTAGGAGACAAGGTGATCCCATTGTTCATGCCTCAGTGTCGGGAATGCCGCTTTTGTAAAAGTCCAAGAACAAACCTGTGTGTCAAAGGGTAAAGAGCTCCTTGTTTTATTCTGTTATTTATATCTATTCAGCTATGTTTTCATTTGCTTGTGGATCTATATGATACCAATGAAATATATACTGTCTTAGGTCAGCTGGTACACTTGAAGGGAAAAACCGTGAAAACTCAAGGATCACCTGTAAGGGGACGAAGGTGCTGCAGTTCCTTGGAATCAGCACCTTCTCCGAGTACACCGTGGTGAAAGAGTTTAGTTTGACTAAGATCGATCCTGCTGCTCCCCTGGAGAAGGTCTGTCTCATTGGCTGTGCCATCTGCACAGGGTATGGGGCAGCTGTGAATACGGCCAAGGTGCGTGAATCACATATTTATTGAAGCCATTGTAACACCTACAGCTTTAAGAAGAGCGAATTTTGAAATATTAGTGATATATATATATATATATATATAGTCATCGGACCCCCGATGCAGACTGTGCAAAGATGCCTCTGAAACAATACAGCACACAACAGCAGGGTGTAAAATGCAGGCAGGAAGTGCATACATGGAACACCACAACCAGGTAGCTGTCATAGTGTACAGGAACATCTGCCATGAGTATGGGCTGGAAGTCCCAAGGTCAAAATGGAAGACACCTCCTAAGGTAGTTGAGAATGACCGAGCTAAGATCCTATGGGACTTCAAGATCCAGACTGACAAACAGGTGATGGCTAACCAACCAGACATCGTGTTGATCGACAAACAGCAGAAGAAGGCAGTAGTGATAGATGTGGCAATCCCAAGCGACATCAACATCAAGAAGAAAGAACACGAGAAGCTTGAGAAATACCAAGGACTGAAGGAGGAGCTAGAAAAGATGTGGAAAGTGAGAGCAGCAGTGGTGCCAGTGGTAATTGGAGCACTGGGGGCTGTGACCCCAAAACTGGGAGAGTGGCTACAGCAGATTCCAGGTAAAACATCAGAGATCTCTGTCCAGAAGAGCGCAGTCCTAGGAACAGCTAAGATACTGCGCAGAACCCTCAAACTCCCAGGCCTCTGGTAGAGGACCCGAGCTTGAGGATGACACATACCACCCCACCAGGGGGGAGAAAACAGTTTTAATATATATATATATATATATATATATATATATATATATATATATATATATATATATATATATATATATATATATATATATATATATATATATATATACACTCACCGGCCACTTTATTAGGTACCCCATGCTAGTAACGGGTTGGACCCCCTTTTGCCTTCAGAACTGCCTCAATTCTTGGTGGCATAGATTCAACAAGGTGCTGGAAGCATTCCTCAGGGAGTTTGGTCCATATTGACATGATGGCATCACACAGTTGCCGCAGATTTGTCGGCTGCAAATCCATGATGCGAATCTCCCGTTCCACCACATCCCAAAGATGCTCTATTGGATTGAGATCTGGTGACTGTGGAGGCCATTTGAGTACAGTGAACTCATTGTCATGTTCAAGAAACCAGTCTGAGATGATTCCAGCTTTATGACATGGCGCATTATCCTGCTGAAAGTAGCCATCAGAAGTTGGGTACATTGTGGTCATAAAGGGATGGACATGGTCAGCGACAATACTCAGGTAGGCTGTGGCGTTGCAACGATGCTCAATTGGTACCAAGGGGCCCAAAGAGTGGCAAGAAAATATTCCCCACAGCATGACACCACCACCACCAGCCTGAAACGTTGATACAAGGCAGGATGGATCCATGCTTTCATGTTGTAGACGGCTAATTCTGACCCTACCATCCGAATGTCGCAGCAGAAATCGACTTCAAAATCAATGTCGGGTTCATAAAATGTAGGTTTTTGCAAAAGAAGAACTGAAATACACAATTATGGATACAATTTCTGCAGAAAGGAGAGACAGTTGAACCCCAGACTCAAACGCACTGTCTCCCACTGGACCTCCTCAGCAGAGCGTTTATTAACAGAACATGACACATGGTTACAAACAGAGTATTGTTCTGACAGAACAACTGATCAGTTCATGAAGACAGAATGCTCCATCAGAATGACAAGGCAGGATGGTCTCCTGACTGGATCATGAGACAGGAGTGGAGCATCCGCTTGCAAAAATGTTTCATAAGCACACATTAATTTTATAATAATCATTGAATAAACCTAACAATCAATCTAAACCAAAAACCAATAAAATGTACTCTAAGGTATCTCACAAATATATTTATATGAATGCCAACATAAAAAAACGACATTCCAAAATGTTCTGCAAAGCGCTTTAAATCAGTCCTAGCTGTCTTTATACATGCTGGATCAGATCCTGAAGTTTTATAAAGGAGGCAGGGAAAGCAGAATAAAGCCTTAGCCTCGCTGCATGCAGTTAGCCTAGCCTTGTAGCTAAACAATCCTATAAACCTGTCAATCAGACATAGTTTCTAACAGACGACTGTGGCATCAGCGCTATGGAGGGAGGTGGTCTTAAAATAAAGCTGCTTTCAGCTCTGGGTGCAGGAGAGCTGCTCCCCAGGATGCTCCTATCTTTAGCATTGAAGAGGAGCTGCTGCACTGGAAAACTTTAACAAGAGTCTATGGGGAGGATTTAAGGTCACCAATCCAACGATGAATGAAACAGCTTTACTCGTCATAGCTAATGGAAGATTAGGGATATCTGTGAACACCTGGATATAATTCCTCTGGATTTAAATGTTTTTGCATCTTAATAAAATATGAATTGTGATATCATTTGTGCATGTTTAGAGACAAAACGATGATTTGAATGAAAGTGATGATTTTGAACAACATAAAAATATTTTTTTAACTGTGGTGAAGAAGGGCTTTGATTTGCTACTGAGGGACTGGCAGTGTTGTCTGCTGCAGGTTGAACCGGGCTCCACCTGTGCTGTGTTTGGTTTGGGAGCCGTGGGTCTGGCTACAGTCATGGGCTGCAAAGCCTCTGGAGCCAAACAGATCATCACCGTCGACATCAACCCTGAGAAGTTTGAGAAAGCCAAAGTGTTCGGTGCCACTGATGTTGTGAACCCCAAAGATCACAGTAAACCCACCCAGCAGGTGCTGACTGAGATGACCAATGGAGGGGTGGACTACTCATTTGAATGCATTGGAAATGTGGAAGTTATGGTGAGTTTAAACTTCTACAGCCATAGATGGGAATGAAGCCGTATTTGACTTGCTGCTCTGCTGTTGTTTAGGTCACTGCGCTGGAGTCTTGCACTCCAGGATGGGGCTGCAGTGTGATTGTTGGCTGGACAGACACAAATTTTAGTGCTCAGCCCATTCAGCTGATGCGTGGGCGTACATGGACCGGCACCCTGTTTGGAGGTGAGGCGACTACCAAGGACATGTTGTTGTTTGACTTCATCCGAGTCTTTATTCCAGTGTGGAAACAGATATTTGCCAAAAGGAAACGTGAAATAAATACCGACACATACACACACATATTGAACTATCTGTGTGCGCAGATTTAATACAATGAGACCACCAATATGTCACAAGTTCATGCTCTTCTTGTCATGAGACGGGGATAGATGGACCCAGTATTCAAGGAGAGACAGTCAGTAGGAAAGTTCAAAAGGTTTATTAAATTAACAAAAGAACTAAAGTGGAGCTGTGGCTCACGGACACTGCAGGATGGGGAGCGGGGAACCACCCAATGACAGACACTGTGGTTTAACAGTCCAGTCCAAGAATGTCCCCAAGTGCTGCAGTCCTAGAGGACATGCTGGAAGCCGATCCTGCTCAGGGATCCAGAACAGACAGGAACAGACAGGTGGCAGGATCCAGACTTCCAGGCATCCACAGGATCCCAGGAGGGTTCAGAGTCTGACTGGGACCAGAAGCATGACCAGGTGGTCATGCACAGGAGCAGACAGGATCAGGTGCAGACAGGCAGGCTCAGTGGAAGAGGGTAGCCGAGACAGGACGTGGAACCAGAACTTGATGCAGGACTTTAAACTGGTCTTCTCCCTGGAGCCAGGCTTACTGAGATAAAAACTGAACCTCCCCCCATATTGAGCCAAAAAACCAGAGGACTCCGCTGGGGAGGAACAGTGGACGATCAGGAGACGAGACAAACACAAAACCCCTCTTTCCACTGGCAGCTAGGATCCAGGACACGAACCAAGGAGTGAAACTAACAAACAGGCTAACAGAAAGACAAGCAATGATCTGGCCCTGAATGCTCAGGCTGAACTGAATATAAACCAGAGGAAACAGGTGAGAGGAATAAATTATAATTGAGGCAGGGAGGGAAAACGACAGGTGAAAGGAATGACTAATTAAGGGAGAGCAAACAGGCCAGATCATGACACTTCTTGCTTTTTATGCACCTGTAGATTCACTTCTTCGCACGGTGGTGAAGATTCTCAGTCATCCAGGTCATTGTCATTCCAAAAAAAGTTAGAAAAAAAAAAAATCCACTGGACTTTGTTTCCAAGTTTAAAGACGTTTCTCTTCCATCCAGGAAGTTTTTTCAATTAAAAATGTCAGAAACATCTTTGAGATCCAGGCTTTATAGAGTGGACCAAAAACAAAGCCTTGTTTTAGTTTAGAAAACATGCAAATAGAAACAGATGAACGGGTCCCCCCCTTTGGAATGGGGGTCGTTTGGCTTCTTTGTTAGCCTGCAATGCTCCATACCTGTCTATGTCTCTAAAAGGGGGGTCGTTAGAGGGAATTGTTGGCCTGGCTGAACAGGGGAGGTCTTCTGTTTCCCTGTAAAGGGGCGTGGGTTGGGGTCTCCTCATGTTTGGATCCGTTTCTGGGCTCGTCCCACTTTTGTCACTTTGAGGGAGAAACCAAACAGAGAAAATATACTGCCTGTGATTGGCTGCTTTTCCGGAAATCCCGCCTCTTGAGACAGAAAGACGATCTACCAAGAACAAGATCCTTTACTTTTAAAACAAGAAAAACTTCATTATTATTTCAGTCCAAATGAACAACATCTAAAACTATTTAAACTGTAAAGTGCCTTGAGATGACATGCGTTGTGAAAGAAATCAACTGATTTGAACTGAACTTTTAAACTCCGCAGTTTTGTTGTACAGTTTAAGCTGTAGCTAAACATTGTGCAGTGTATGTCCAGCTTAACAAATCTAGGCTGTAAAGTATATCAATATCTCAACAAATAACATATTATTAAAACTGAATGAAATTACACAGCAATACGTAGTGATATTGAATTACTGTCCAGCCCCACTTAGCCCCCATCGTCCATCCATTGATACACCAATGATGTTTTTTTTATTTCCTTCTCAGGGTTCAAAGGTAAGGACGGCGTGGCTGAGATGGTTAAGGCCTACCTGGACAAGAAGGTGATGGTGGACGAGTTCATCACTCACAACATGACTTTGGACCAAATCAATGAAGCAATCGAGCTGATGAAGCACAGCCAGTGGTAGATTTCCACACCTCCTCAAATCCGTGCTGCTATTATTTTATATATTTTCTAACCGGAAGTATTTTTATTTCTACAGCATCCGGGCAGTTCTGAGTTTTTCTCCATAGTGAGATCATCAGGATTCTGATTGACAGCAAACTCCTACAATCATCTCACCTCCTCGGCTGAATATTTTGATTGGAACTACATCATCATTGAAATTTAACTAAACTCCAATAAAGTTTTTCCTCTCCACTGTCGCTATAAGCATGCTTAGTGTGAGGGATTGCTGAAGAGTCAATGAGTCGATGCAATCAGCTGGTTTTCCTTAGATAGAAAACTGAATAAATTTGACTGGATGATCTGGTGAAATGTAAAGTGCCTTGGGATGACATGATGTGAATTGGAGCTATAGAAATAAACTGAATAGAATTTAATAATTTCTTGTTTCGACTTTTCCAGTCTACTTGTTCATTTTGCATTGAGCTGTACTTTTGCAGGAAATACCTAGAAGCAGCTTTATCACCAGCAGCTTCTCGAATTAGATTAATTTTTCTTATTTTCTCATGAGAGATAAAAAATGTTCCTCAAGCTTTTTTCTGCTCAGTTTCTTACTTTGGGTGATAGTTAAAAACCTGTTCTGCACCGACTGGAACTTGAGGGGGTAAAAATAGATTTATTTGCCTCTGTGAAGGAAAAGCTGCTGGGCGCTCATCTGATAGAAAATTAGACCCCCGTGGTGATGGATGAGGTAAGAAGGGTTTTATGGGAGGAAAACTGCTACTTTGCAGATTCATGTTAGAAAATGAATCCTAGAAAAAATACTTGAAATTAATGAGTAATATATAATAAATGTTCATTTATTACTTAAAAAAAAAAATCTGTTCAAAAGAAAAAAATTAACTGTAAAAGTAGTGGTTGGTAAGGGTTAGAGTCCTGTGGGTTTATCACCTGCTGGACGAGTGAAGCTAATTAGTTTCATAGCAGTTCCAGTTTAGATACAGTATGTATAATTATAAAACTCTCCTTGCAGAGTTTCTTGGCCTTCCTCGTTTGCTGACTCCTTGCTGGGCCGCCATCATCATCCTAGCTGTTAATAAACCTTTTCCCCCTTTCATCCTGTGTCTCCTGACAGTCCTCACTGATGTGGCTCAAAAAACCACGACAGTTATTAATGTGTAACGAAGTATGATGCACCAGTTTGGAGAAAGTAGGTATTAGAAAGTACATTCCAAGAAAGTTTTAAAACAATCCACTGGACTTTGTTTCCAAGTTTGAAAACGTTTTTCTTCCATCCAGGAAGATTTTTATATTCAAAATGTCAGAAATAGCGTTTAGTTCCAGGTTTTATCCAGCAGCCCAACAAAGCCTGGTTTTAGTTTAGAAAACATGCAAATAGAAATGGATGAACGGGTCCCCCCCTTTGTAATGGGGGTGGTTTGGCTTCTTTGTTAGCCTGCAATGCCCCATACCTGTCTATGTCTCGGAAAGGGGGTCGTTAAAGGGAATTGTTAGTCTGGCTGAACAGACGAGGTCCTCTGTTCTCCTGTAAAGGGGTTGGGGTTGTTTTCTCTAACTTTTTGTCATGATTTTATCAAGAGCTCGGACCCACATGCAAGGGAAAAAGTTGAACAGGTTCATTGAGAAGTTTGGTGGAGAATCCAGTGTTGCTCTGAACACTGCTCAACCGGAACTGAAAGGTGAGGGGAAGACACTGCGGTTAGTTCAGGCTCAGTTGGAGAATTGATTCTCGAACTTGAAGAGGAGAAAAGGTTGGCAGATTCACGTTTCCAGAGATTAGGTTCACTCTTAGACTCCAGTAGGCGAGGAATGTGTTTCAGTGTTTGTCTCATACGGTGTAGGACGGACAGGGTTACCCAGAATGCGGTTGCTTGTAGATTAACGGAGAGAGACTGACTGCCACTCAGATTTCCTGCGGTACTTGAACAGACTGTTGTGCAGATGAATCCCTTGCTCAGTGTGAAACTCAAACGTTTCCTCGGGGAAAAGTGGATCCAAACCTCCGTTTTGTTTCCTTAGCTCAGTTTGAAGCTCAGTAGATGTTTCCAGGGAGAGAAGGTCCGAAAAATCCAGTCTGCAGGATGATTTCCCCAAACTGGCAAACACTCTGGCGTCGAGGTAGTGGCAGTCAGCAGCTTTAGAGCACTACGTTAACGAGGTAACCCCTTGCAGGTGTGTGAGGAGGAGAATCAGAACCAGGCGCCGCCTGGTGGAGGAAGGAAGACAAACACACAAACACACAGACTGGAGTCCTAACACTTTTTTGAAATGACTACGACTTGGATGACTGAGAATCTTCACCAGCATTAGAAAGTACAGTAATTTCTGTTCAAGTATAGATGGTTAAGATAAAAAATCTTCAGAAAATAAATATTCAGGTAAAGTACAGTACTAAAGAAGTATTTCCACTTGGTTACTTGACACCTCTGATGATAAGATTAGCAGCAGAGATTGAGGTTCTGGTGCTGGAAGACAACAAGCAAATAAAACAGGAGATAAACTTTCACCCAGCTCAGAAATAAATGAGTTACAGACATTTTATTTCAGGAAGCCAAAGTGTATCTCCTTACCTTACAAAGTGCATGTCCTTAGAGCAAAACCCATCGACAGCTACAGATATCTTCTACAAACTAATGGACATAATCAACTGACTTAAAAAATATTTTTATATAAAAACAGAAACTGTTGCTTTATAACTTTATAACTCTGTTCAATCCTATTCAGTTCAATTCAGCTTATTTCTGTAGCAACAATTTATAACATGTCATTTCACTCCACTTTACAGAGAGAGTTCAAACAGATCATCCAGTCAAATTGGTTCAAAGTTTAACATATCCGTAGGGTTGCAAATTGATAAGATTTTCACAATTCCCTTATCAATGCTGTGAAATAAATTGATTCCTTATCGACTCTCTTATAGATTCTGAGAAACAATGAACTTGGTAAATGCACGGTGACATTGGTCTACCTTCTCCTGGGTCATTCTATCTCTGCCTGCCTCGGTAAAAACAGAAGGCAGTGAACGGGAGCTGCAGCCTCTGATCCAGCCAGGCTTCCTGTCTCCTCACAGTCATCTAAATCTAATGGAGAAGGCATCCGTTTAATGAAAAAGCATTACTGTAAAATTATGGGAAATAAACTCATCTCCCCCTGATTTAAATAAACGAGCGTCACCTTTTTCTGGCTCCCTGAACTGCGGAGCAACTTCGTAGCATGTTTTATAACCTAAAGAGAGAAAGGAAACTGGTTTATTTCCAGAAATGGCGTCTGATTTACTAGGAACCACATTAAGCTCAGCCAGTGATAGAAAACTAGCTACTAACCACCAGAGTTTCCTTCCATGCTGGTCGTAACTTTAGCTTCAAAAACAAGGCATTCGTTAAAATGTATGCCATGGTGTTTGCACAGGTGTTTCTGCATGTTGGATGTTATTGCCACTTTGCAATGATGGCAAAGCACCTTGTTGCCATCTTTCTCTTGCCTAATATTAAGTCAAACTGAACCATTAAGAGAACCGTTAAGCGAGCTGCCAAAGGGTGCCATGGAATTGGAACACACGGAACCGGTTCTGAACAGGAACTGGTTTTAGATTCCCATCCCTAATAATCCGTAACACCAAGCATGTTTGCATTCACAGTGGAGAGAAAAAACTCCCTTTGAACGGGAAGAAACCTCCAGCAGAACCAGGCTCAGTGTGAGCGGCCATCTGCTGAGGCCCACTGGGGTTCAAGGAGACAGAAGCAGACATAGAAAAAGAAGCATAGATACAAAAGGCAACTGTCAACCAGCTCCACAGGCGGCCCCGTCCAGGAAACACACAGCCAGGCAGACGAGCTCCGAGCCAGCTCCCATGTCAGAGGATGAAGAGAGCACATCCAGTTAGTCACAGTCAGAGAAACAGGACTACACTGGAAAACAGGCTGATCTCCAACATCTAGAAACAAAGGTGTTGATGGCAGCAGCACAGCTGATATTTCTCTCCAGGATGGAGTCACAGCCAAACAGGAACAGACCAGATGAAGCTACTATGAGAAAAAGCAGAGAGAGCAGAACGTTAGAGATTGAACTAACAGATTCTGCAGAGTGGGAGAATAGAGATAGAATGAAGCAGAATGATGAAAAAGGGGTCCCTATGTCCTCCAGCAGTCTAAGCCTATAGCAGCAGAACTATAGAGATAGCTCAGGATAGGAGACATAAGATCGCTGTTTTTAATTCTCAGCAGAACTGTGGCTGCAGCCAGAATTACAATAGTCCAGCCTTAAAGTAACAAATGCATGGACTAGTTTCTCAGAATCATTGCTCATTTTTGCAATATTCCTCAGATGAAATAAGGAAATTCTAGAAACCTCTTTGATATGGGATTTACATGACAGATCCTGATCAAAAACAACACCAAGATTTTTTACTTTATTATCTGAAATCAGTTTAATCCCACCCAAATGAAGTGACTGACTAATCAGCTTCTTTTTCAGAGACTCTGGTCCAAAGACTATAACTTCTGTTTTGTCTGCATTCAGAAGCAGAAAGTTAAGAGTCATCCAGGTTTTTATGTCTTCAGACATGCCTGTAATCTATGTAATGGGTTAGCTTCATCTGGATTATAGACAGATATAGCTGGGTATCATCAGCATAACAGAGGAAATTAATCCCATGCTGTCTAATAACTCTACCGATTGGGAGCATGTATAAAGTAAAGAGAATTGGTCCTAGCACTGATCCCTGTGGTACTCCACAGGTAACCTTTGAGCGTGAGGAAGATTTGTCATTAGCAAACTTAAATCAGTCAGATCCTTATTCCTAAAAAATATTACAGTCTTTGCAGAAGAATATTATGATCAACTGGATCAAAGGCAGCATTCAGCCTTCAGCCTCTTTCATCCAGAGCTGGAAGCAACATGCAGATCAAACCGTAAAGCAGTCAGAGAAAGTTGCTTCCTTTTTCCATTCCTCTCTGCCTTGTCATGTGACGTGCGTAATCAGGATATGAAGGCCCTGATTAAAACCAGAGGTTAAAGTCCTTGCCTGTTTAGCTTTTCCTCTTCCCCTGTGCTCGTTCTTTTGAATTGCTGCTCCAATCTTCTCATAGCTCTTCTCTGAATTGGGATCAATCAATCATCTCTGCAGGGAAAAATGTCCACAGCTGGGAAGGTGAGATGAATTACACGTCTGTAGCATGTCTGATCAGTTTAGCATGTAAGCTGAGGGCTGTTTTTTCCAGCCTTTGTCTCACTTTACTTCCCAGCTTGTGATTTATTCCATCTGCTGCAGAAATAAAACAGGTGAACTTGACACTGCTGCTCGTTGCTAGGTGTCACGTTACTCCTGGGGAAAGAAGCTGAGCTGTTAGCTGGTGCAGAAACAGTCCTCAGACACTTTGCTTTAGGTTTTTTGTTGTTGTTTCCTCATTGTTTTGGTTGATTGCCATCAGTTTGACTGTCTTCTTACAATCAATTCTTTTTATTCTACCATTTTCCGCTTATTATATGTTGTTATTATTAAAATAATTTCTAATTGCGATAGACTGGTGACCTGTCCAGGCTGTACCCTGCATTTCACCCATAGACTGTGGGCGATAGTCAGCAGTTCTACCTATCCTGTGGATGAATGGATGGATTTTGAATTGAAAGGTCTTTTTATTTATTATCACGATATGTTTTTATTTAGATTTTCTGTCCAATATTTATTGTTCTGTCTAATGTAAGAACCAAACCCTTTGGGTTCTAAAATGCAGTTCATGAGAGGACATCCCAGTAAATCCATCCAGACGTCAGACCATTTAGTTCAAAGTCTTTATTTCTTCCTAGTCATGAACTTCCAGGATGTCCTTTTAAAATGTTTAATCCATGGCCAGAATTGAAGGCATATTCTTGTAGTTAAAACATAATCTTGTTTTTTTAGAATCAGGGTTTTTTTTTGCACCAATATATATTATCTGGCAGGACTTATTGTATGATCAAATTATGCATTCCTGTGAATATTGCATCTGAAAGAAACTCGTCTGAGGTGCTTGTAA
The DNA here is from genome assembly GCF_016077235.1 of Cyprinodon tularosa. Taxonomy (NCBI): domain Eukaryota; kingdom Metazoa; phylum Chordata; class Actinopteri; order Cyprinodontiformes; family Cyprinodontidae; genus Cyprinodon; species Cyprinodon tularosa. Next base: position 56,337 of record NW_024039702.1, read on the forward strand.
TCCCTCTGACATTTACAGCTGAAAAGAAAACAGAAAGTTATTATTCAACTCTCGTCTCCTGTGGCATCCTGCTGGGTTTAATGTCTAAAACTGGATTAAAGCTGTAGAGTTTAGCTTCATGTGGGAAACATCCTGCCTTCTTTTAAGGCTAGGCTTAAAACTTTCCTTTTTGATAAAGCTTCTAGTTAGAGTGGCTCAGGTTATCCAGTGTTATCTCCATATTTATGCTGCTATAGGGTTTGACTGCTGGAGAACATAGGGACCCCTTTTTATCCTTCTGCTTCATTATATCTCTATTCTACCATTCTTCTCTTGTTAGTTTAACCCTTAACTTTATGTTCCATCCACCCAGCCATCTTCACCGGCTTATTCCGTCTGAGTTGCCTGAGAGGCAGGGTTATACCCTTTTTCCAGCTTTTTATTGTTATTACACTGTCACAAGTACAGAGCAACGAAATGAACGCCCTGCCTGCATTTAACTCATCCCCTTAGTGAGCAATGGGGTGCCATGGTGCGGTAGCCTCGTGAGACCATCCTGATCTCGCAAGCTTTCAAGGTTTCACTTGCTAATCAGTCTGGAGACTCTCTGTTGAAGAAAATTTGGAGCCGTTCACCAAACGAACGTCCAATCAGCGTTGGCTTTGAGGCGGGCTGAGGTGTGACGCAACGAGAAGCGCCACAGTTCAGTCTAAAGAACATGGCGGCTTCAGCCGATGAAACTAGCGTTAGCGTGGCTATCGAGCAAGTTTTAGCGGAATTACAGAGTATTTCTTCACTGAAAGAAGAGCAAAGCACTGCTCTGGAGGCTTTTCTCAGAGGAAAAGATGTTTTTGCTCTTCTCCCGACTGGTTTCTGCAAGAGTTTGATCTTTCAATTGGCTCCTCTTCGTCGTTGCTCTGTTATTTCATATGCTTCGTTGATCTGATTGGTTTATTTGGCCCGTCTATCACCAACATAGGCCAATCAGCTAACCAGTATTTTCGCCCCTTCCCAAAATTACTTCAACGGAAGGTTTCCAGATGGATATGCGGAGCAAATCCATCTGGCGGAGTCAGGTTAATGGTGCGGTGCCTGCGGAGCAGTGTGGGGTTATGGGTCTTTTCTTAGGGAGCCAGCGTGGCAGTCTGTGGGAGTGAGGCTTGAACCTCAGAACCTCTGGATTCAAAGCTCCATGGCTCAACCAGTAGGCCACCAGTCACCTACCGAGAGGTGATAGCAAGGTGGGCTCATGTTATTACCCATCCGGGACCAAAATCAGGGTCTGTTCAGAGGGGGATTCGAACAAAGACCTGACACAAATAAAACCAAGCCACTTTCACATTCTGATTGTTTGGCATGTTTTAACTGAAACCCGACACAAAGTTTTAACTTTCAAAAGGCAAATGTCTGTTTGATGACTCCTTCAAGTATCTCTGCGATGCTCAGCCAGCTCAAAAGTCTGCAGAGGAGTGATCAGCGGCGCCTCTGCAGCCATCGTTATTAGCTGAATGATCCGCTGCTGCTGAATATATCCAGCAATGCCAGGTAAGTGGTGTTTTTCCCTTTGTTGGGTTCCTGCATCAGGTCTTTGCAGGGCATTGTAAGCTCCAGCATGATCAGGTGGCCTTGGCTTTGGCCATGTGTTGAGGGAACCTCAGAGGCCCTTCCAGTTGGCTGGGAGTTGCCAGTTAAAGGGTGTAAATAGGAGGTGGGTTGATGTCCCTGGTTGCGTGTGACATTTCTTCTGTTCTCTGATGAAGATAATTTCCTCCTCAGCCATGATGGTTTTTTCTCTTGCCAAGGCTTTGTTCTTTGCCCTTGGCCTTTGGTCATGGTGATGCCAATAACAGCCATCTGCAGACATCTTTGGGCAACTGCTAAGGAGGTAGCAAGGAGCCTTTTTCAAACCAAAGGAGGCAGGCGGGGGTATCAACTTTTTTTTCCTAGTTATGAAGGTTTGCAGGCATAGCAGCACATAGTAGGCTTTCTTCAACGGAAGCAAAATACAATTTTGTCAAGAATAATTCGGTAGATAACTTTTTTCCTACATTTCATCTTTAGGTTATTAAATGCAGGGCAGCGGTGGCCTGGGAGCCCGACCAGCCTGTGGTCATAGAGGAGATTGAAGTTGCCCCGCCCATGGCCGATGAGGTCCGCATCAAGGTAAAAGATATTTCTCATTACATTTATTGTATTTCTCTCCATCGTGGAGGCTTTTCAGGCCTGTTTTTCAGTGTAGTCCTGTTTCTCTGGCTGTGACTAACTGGATGTGCTCTCTTCATCCTCTGACATGGGAGCTGGCTCGGAGCTCGTCTTAATTCATTCCATGAAAGTCTAAATATAGCTTGGGATGGTTCAAAAGTTTTTATCTTGTAACACATCAGCTTCCCCCTTTAACCCTTTAAAGTCGTAGGGAAATCATATTTAAATGTAAAATCATTCTGCCTTAAACATGTATATAAATGTACTCTTTATCAGACCATATTATAAAATTTTGAAAATGTCTGTTTTCAAAATTTTTGTTCTTAAAACCATGTTTTCAGTCATAGCATCTAGATTCATATGTCGCAGCTAATATACGCAACGGTTGAAATCAGAATCCTTTCCTTTCCCATTGAGTTGCGTCCCAGTGTTCACGGGGATGGACGTCTGTGTCTTCGGCAGGCGTAGAGCTAACAGAACTGGCAGCGTTGCGAGGAAAGGGCTCAAACATGTACGGCTGGAAGCCTTCTACACCAAACCAAGCTTCTGCCGCCCTGGCGTCCTCTTCCACAACATCTTCGTCCCCGCTTTCCTCCTCTAAATAAAAAATGGATGACGGAGGAGACTCATCCACGACCTCCGACACTAAACTCTCCTCCTCTTGCATGTTTCCGCTGTCCATAGCGTTCCTTGACAGCGTCGTTTCTAAGTCACCAATTTAGTGCTACTTGGTCCCAATGGAATTTCCCATTGGGAACCTGCTAGCACTAAGTTGCTAACTGGTTAGCAAGATGCTTCGAAGAAACCAGTCACAACCAGAACGCTTGCAAACCTTCCGCCACAACAATCCCGACCCCTTGATAATCAACCAATCACATTCACTTTATGCACTCGTGTAAAGTCGGGCACCACTGGGAGAATTTGGAAAGGCAACAGTTGGAACAGCCGCTTCCCTACGACTTTAAGGCCTATTGTTGCAAATATGAGACAAACTGTTTGTATTATTCAAACAGCTAAAGTAGGTTGTGTTTTCCCCTAATAGCAGTTATTTAAGTTTCAGCAAAGACCCAGGAACCATTGGGAATAACTTGTTTCTGGTACAACTGGTCCCTGACGATGTACGTTTTCACAGACCAATATATTTGTAGTCATATGTTTGCATTACACCTAAATTTCTATCTGTTTTTTGTGAAGCAGTCAAAGTATCAATCTCAATTTGTATTTGCATTAATGATTTAATATCTACTGCTGTTTTTGTTACAGATAGTAGCAACATCGGTGTGTCACACGGACCTGTACCACCTTTTGGAGAGTATGAATAAAGGTGGATTTCCGACGGTGCTCGGCCATGAGGGCGCCGGCATCGTGGAGAGTGTGGGACCTGGAGTCACTGAATTTCAGCCCGGTGAGTGGGGATTAAAGAAAATACAGCTCAGCAAATACTGGCAGAAATGACCAGGAAATTGCTTTAAAGGAATAGTACACCCAAAACATGATTAGCCTTCATTTTCTACTCACCCCCATGCTGAACAACACTCTGGAGTACTTTTTTGATATCTCAAATGCATTTGGAGATCTGGGAGGCTTCTTGCTGTCTGCTGACATTCAAATAATGGAGGTCTATGGCGCCCGAGGCAGAAAGGTCCATAAAAGTCCACAAAAAACGTGTCAATATTCCTCCATACTGCTCGTCCAATGTATTCCAAGTGTCCTGAGTGGGTAGCGTCGATAATTTACTCAAAACGAAGTCATTTAGAATGTTTTTAGAGCATAAACAGTAGTGTATAGGATTTCCTAAAAGCGCGTTCACGAGTCTACGGAAACCGCGGCAGACCAAACCAGATGAAAGTGCGCATTCAGCTCGGCAAAGAACTCATGCTCTTCCTCAACACTGAAGTCCTCAGACATTTTTCTTTCGTTGTTTCTTTCTTTGCACAGGTAAACAGCACATTTCTTCTTCTACGCTTGCATTATCGGCAGAGCAGACGCTGAATGCGCACTTTCATCTGGTTTGGTCTGCCGCGGTTTCCGTAGACTCGTGAACGCGCTTTTAGGAAATCCTATACACTACTGTTTATGCTCTAAAAACATTCTAAATGACTTTGTTTCGAGTAAATTCTGGACGCTACCCACTCAGGACACTTGGAATACATTGGACGGGCAGTATGGAGGAATATTGACACGTTTTTTGTGGACTTTTATGGACCTCTCTGCCTCGGGCGCCATAGACCTCCATTATTTGAATGTCAGCAGACAGCAAGAAGCCTCCCAGATCTCCAGATGCATTTGAGATATCAAAAAAGTACTCCAGAGTGTTGTTCAGCATGGGGGTGAGTAGAAAATGAAGGCTAATCATGTTTTGGGTGTACTATCCCTTTAAGAACATGCAGATTAAACAGGTTCACATAAATATCATAATAGGTTTGTCCATTTTCTTTGTCTCCAATGTCCTCCTTTGTCCCACCTAACTGGAGGGTTTATCCATCACTACATCATTAAACCATCTCATTTGTCTTTGTCTTTTCCTCCTTCCAGGAAGCTTCAAACATCCTTTATCCCAAATACATGTTCTTTTCAATACTCTTGTCCAAACCATCTAAAACTCAGCTTTTTAGGGCCTGATTCACATGAAAGTATTTTAAATTTTTTGGATAATATTCAAAGCTAATGTTGCATTCAAACCAAATAGATTTTTGCATCTGGAGCTAACAGTTTACATGTTGGAGGGAAACATGTAAACAGTCAGAAACAGTCAGAAACATGTTGGAGGGAAACTCAGGAGCTCTGCAAGGTGGAGGTCATGGAAATGAAAGGCGGAAGGCAGGATTTCATTGAATACAGTGAAGCGAGAGCAAAGCACCTCTGGAGTTTGGGATGCAGGAGTTTAAATATCTGAACTTAAATGTAGTTTTGTGCTGCAAAATAAAAATCAGGTACCAGATTAGGTTGTGATGTAGGGTGAAGGAGCACAGAGGAGATGAGCTTTTTTCAATTAAAATGGAAAAAACATTAAAATTTAACCCTAGAAGGACTATTGGTCCTTCTCTTAGCTACAGCATAGACACAGGCTAGCCCCACTGGGGTGCTCTATACCCAGGGGCCGATTTACCATTAGGCAATACTAGGCAGATACCTAGGGTCCCAAAGTTCCTGGAGGTGAAGTTCATTCGTCTCAGTTCTCCCCTCCACTAGTTGGAAGTGAAAAAGCCTCCTGGATGAGAGGAGAAACGTCTTCCAGAAAATATTGCATCCAGTTGCCTAAACTGAACTTTTCAAGCTTGACTTGGATGACTGGGAATCTTCACAGATATATTTGGAAGTGAGTTATCCTGCATTTGGTCTTAAGAAACGTGAAAACAGTCTGTTTTATATGTTGATTAGAGGTAAAATCACCTCAGACTTCTAATTAGTACAGTTGGACCAACTAAAAGTTCTGTGTGAAGATCAAACAAACACACTCACACACTGATATACTAAAATATTCTTTCTGTCATGATTTGTGGACATTAAGATCTAAAGAGAAGCGCCATCTCCTGGTCAGACCCTGTAATTCAGTGAAAGGGTGGAGTCAGAGGAAAATAATATGCATTACTGCTACTGTAGCATATTGGGTCAAGACTTTACCATTTGCCATAGAGGCCATCCTGATGTTCTTCATGACAGAAATCTGCCTGGTAATCTTGCCGTGTTAACTCCTCTTAACTCATCCAGCAGGTCTCACGACCACCATGTTCCTATCATTCACCTGCTCCTGCCATGCTTGGTCTCTCTTCTTTACTTCTCTGTGGTACAGCAATGCTTAGGATGTTTTATCCCCAGATACTTAAGTCCATCTGTGCTAGGTACCCGAGCTTTTGGCTGCTTTACTGGTTGAACTACCTCTGCACCTTCTGTCATTCCGATTGTTATTAAAGGGAGACATTTCTTGCCTCCTCATTTGGACCATAGTTGACTTGTCTTTTTTTGTTTGTTTTTTTTAGGAGACAAGGTGATTCCTCATTTCATCGCTCAGTGTAGGGAATGTCGTTTTTGTAAGAGTCCAAGGACCAACCAGTGTGAAAAAGCATGGTGAGATCTTATTTCTCTAACATTCTCTCTTTTCCCTCCTCATTGTTTAACCCTTTTCTATTGTATTCTATTTTTCTAGTTCAATAAATGTTGATATATTCCACCTGTGCTTAACTCATAATTATCTTGACCAGGACTAGAGTTCGTCAGGAAATTATGGCCGGTGTCGAATCCAGGTTCACCTGTAAAGGGAAGAGAATTCATCAGTTTATGGGACTCAGTACATTCTCAGAATACACAGTAATAAACCAGATTGCAGTGACTAAGATAGACCCTGCTGCGCCTCTGGACAAAGTCTGCCTCCTCGGCTGTGGGATCTGCACTGGATATGGAGCAGCAGTGAATACTGCCAAGGTTTGTACTACCAGGATTCACTCGATGATAATGACCTAATGAGCCCACTGGCACAATCTTAAGCCATTCTATGGGTCTGATAGCCGCTAATAACGGCCATTTATGTAACCAGGGGGAACCAAGAACATCCAAAGTGTGGCTACAAACAGACACTTTACTGTGTAAAAGAAGACTGAATAAACATGAGGAGGGACTCATGAGACGATGCACAGGGTCTATATATTAGAACAACATTTTTAGACTTAATTTTCACCTGCTGCCAGAAGATTTCACCTAAATAGATACATTGATCTAATGGCATTCAAGAAATAATCCCCTAATATTTTCACAGTAACAACAGCTATGGCAAGCTGTTTTAACATATACTAGTTATCCATATTCCTAATATTACTGGTCAGTATTTGTATTATTTGAACTATGAAGAAATGTATTACACGTATAATAAATACATTTTCAGTCAAGCTGATAAATGTTAGAATGGCCAAGTATCATTTTAATGTTTACACATTAACATTCTGCATTCAAATCTCTAGTTCCAGTGGGGTGAAATAGGCTCTTCCTGTGACTCATCAAACTGGTGCTCCACTGTGATGGATTTTCATACTGATTGCACACAAGATTAACCCCGGTGGACCTTGTTAAAATTGATTGAACTAACTGATAGCAGCCGTTGTGAAACCGAACACTCGTTGAGTTTGAGGCTTTATAGAGTAGCCTAACAAAGCCTTGTCTTGCTTAGAAAACATGTAAATTGAAACGGACGAATGGGTCCACCCCTTTGATATGGGCAGTCACTGTCTTAGGGTATAAAGCCTGGAACATGACGCCATTTCTGACATTTTTAATTTAAAAAGTTTCCTGGATCGGAAGAGAAACGTCTTCAAACTTGGAAAAGTCCAGTGGATTGTTTTTTTTACTTTTTTTGAATCAGTATGACCTGGATGACTGAGAATCTCCACCAACAAATATGATACAGTGTAAAAATTATGAAATATAAAAGCATTACTTTTGTTGAGTTTCAATAAACAAAAAGTATTTTTTGTTTGCAGCAATAATTTTACTCCAATGGTTTAGAGACTAAAGTAAATACCTGAAGTAATCCATAGATTGATGGCCTCCTTCAGGTCGAGCCGGACTCCACCTGTGCCGTGTTTGGACTGGGAGCCGTGGGTCTGGCTGCAGTCATGGGCTGCAAAGCTGCAGGAGCCAAAAGGATCATCGCCGTGGATGTGAACCCAGACAAAGCTGAGAAGGCTAAAGTTTTTGGTGCCACTGACTTCGTCAACCCCAAAGACCACAGCAAACCCATCCATGAAGTGATCGCTGGGATGACTAACGGGGGTGTGGACTTCTCTCTGGAGTGTGTCGGAAACGTGGAGGTCATGGTGAGGAACGTCTATAGTCCCATTTCAAAAAAGTTAAATAACAATCCACTGGAATTTGTTTCCAAGTTTAAAGACGTTTCTCTTCCATCCAGGAAGCTTTTTCAAATCAAAAGGTCAGAAACAGCGTTTAGTTCCAGGTTTTATACAGTAGCCCAACAAAAGGCTTGTTTTTGTTTAGAAAACATGCAAATTGAGACAGACGAACGGGTCCATCTCTTTGGAATGGGGGTCGTTTGGCTTCAATTTGCATGTTTTCTAAGCAGAAACGAGGTTTTGATTAGCTACTGTATAAAACCTGGAACTCAACGCTATTTCTGACGTTTTGAATTGAAAAAGCTTCCTGGATGGAAGAGAAACGTCTTTAAACTTGGAAACAAAGTCCAGTGGATTGATTTTAACTTTTTTGGAATGACTTTGACCTGGATGACAGAGAATCTTTTCCAGCATTTAGCCCCATTTCCACGACCCTTTTGAAACTGTACCGAGATCCGAGCACAGTGACAAGATAACTGTTGAGTGTAAATGGAACGCACATCTGAACCAGACCCTGCCAGAGACAACCGAGCCGCGCTAAACTGGTACTAGTTCATCAGTAGGGCCTGGCGAGGTTCAGTTCTGGCCTGGTTCTCAGATAACAAAGAGCGCATTACCAGACCGCGTCATCTCCTTACAATCAGCCCCCGTATTCATGGTAATACATGGTACTTATATAGCGCCTTTTTTCAAGTCAGGAGACTTGACCAAAGCGCTTTACACTACATTCATTCACCCATTCACGCACACACTGATGGTGGCAAGCTACACTGTAGCCACAGCCGCCCTGGGACTCACTGACAGAAGCGAGGCTGCCGTACACTGGTGCCACCGGGCCCTCTGACCACCATCAGTAGACAATGCAGGTGAAGTGTCTTGCCCAAGGACACAACGACACTGAAAGTCGGAGTCGGGGCTTGGACCGTCAATCCTTTGATTTCAGGGCAAACTCCTACATCCAACGCCACTGTCGCCCCAGTGGATTCACGAAATTTCAGACATTCATAAAAATCCTAGCATCCCTATTGTGCCGCACGATTTCCAGGGATGATTCTGCTTAGCAGTGTGATGAACCTCAACGTCTGTTGTTGTTTCCTGTGTCTATGATTAGACTGTCGTTTGTCGTATCCACTTCCCAAAAGCCGACTCTGTCAAGTAAATTCACCAAAGGCTGCCTTATTAGCCCGACTCTCCAGAAACAACAAAATATCACAATTATAATCAAACTTCCAGATTGTTACGGGCGCCGCCATGTTGATTTCCAGTATTTCCTCTAGAGAGCAGTAATACCGTAGATCGTCACTAGGAGGCGAGGAACCGTGCTAGTATGATGTGTAAACGGTCGTAAGGAACTGAGCTCGGCACGGTAAACTGATCCAAACTCGGTCTGAACTCGGCACGGATCGGTTTTCAGAGGGTAGCAGAAATGCGGCTTATGTTTTGTGTTCATGTTGAAGAACCGGACCGAGTTTGGTGACTGTGAGCCGTTTGTCCATCCAGCGCAGTGCTTTGGAGTCCAGCCTGGAAGCCTGGGGCGTCAGCGTGATCGTAGGCTGGACCGACATGTACGACGTGGCCATCCGGCCTGGTCACCTGATCTGTGGCCGCACATGGAAAGGCTCAGTATTTGGAGGTCAGACATCATTCAGCAGCATCCCGGTTCTGTTGTGGTTTGGATCCATTCGGATCATTTTGCGTTCCAGGGTTTAAAGCTAAAGATGGCGTGGCGGGCATGGTCAAAGCCTACCTGGAGAAGAAGGTGAAGGTGGATGAGTTCATCACTCACAACATGGCGCTGGACCAAATCAACGAAGCCATCGAACTCATGAAGAACGGCAAATGGTACCAGACTGTGATTCAGGATCGCCATAGAGAAAAAAACACACTTTTGCTAATTTTTTTGTCTCTTTTCTCCACAGTATCCGGGTCATTGTGAATGTTTCTCCTCAGTAACACCTTCAGAGACGCCAAAGAAACCCACTGAATACAGAGAACAGTTAACGACTAATCAGCCGTCATCAAACAGGCTGTAGTGTTTTTATTAATAAAAGAACAGCTAGAAGCAAAAGGGATATCCTGGTTTATTTTCAGGTGTTATTTGAGCTTCTTGTCCACAGCTCTCTGTGTACTGAACCCTAATGATGGAGGGTTTACACAAGCCAGACTAATTATGTCTGTGTTTGCTTGACTTGGATGGTGGTGATTTAAATTTCCTGCTTGGATGGATTTCAGAGTTCCTGTCTGAGTAAACCTTCCCTTTTTGTCAGGCTAATGCAGGAAATTTTATGCAGGGTGAATAACGTTATATTAAAATGCATAAAATAATAGCTTCTCTAACCCCAGAGGTGGCCTCTATCTTTTTTACATTTTAGATTCAGTTTTGCAGAATAAGTGCTGGAAAGAAGACTGAAGATGACAGGTTTCTCTGAGGTAGCAAATATTTGGACTAGATCAAGTTATTCTATTATAAAACCTGATTATGATCAATCAGTTTCATACTATTATCAATAAATACATCGTTTTATTCATGATTACATTTGAAAAGAAAAAAAAGTTATTATTTCTCAGTATTAGGATCAGTGGTGAATCTAGAAAATTGTACATAGCGGGACAAATGAGGGTCAAAATCAATAAACAATGTGGTAATATTGGACCTATTCATTGAAATATGTGACTATATCCATTTACATAATCTAATATATAAATGGATATTAACAAAACATAAAATAAAAACAAAAAATTCTATTGTTTATTTTCTCTTCTACTTTGTGGTATGACCCAGAAAAACTAAACTTTCACTAAACAAATGAGCCAAAACGGGAAAATAATTCAGAAAAGGAATTTAAATTACTATAGAGAATGATTTCAGCGATCTTTCAAAGCTTATAGTTAGAGTGGCTCAGGTTATCCTGAGCTAGCTGTTGTGCTGCTATAGGTTTATGCTGCTGAAGGACATAGGGATCACTTTTCCTTACTCCGCTTCACTCTAATTCTATTCTCTTACTATCACCCCTAATGTTATGTTATCTTTGCCGTTTCTCATAGTAGCTTCATCTGGTCTGTTCCTGTTTGGTTGTGACTCCATCCTGGAGAGAAATATCAGCTGTGCTGCTGCCATCAACACCTTAGATTATAGATGACAGAATTTGGCCTGTTTTTAGTGTTTAGTCCTTTTTCTCTCCTAGACATAGCTATAGGCTCAGCTTTTACTGTGACCAGCTTTAAAATGATAAATTCACAGTAGCAATTAGAATAAACAATAAACAACGTCAAATAAAAATATATCAAATTATGAAAAAAGGAAAACTATTGATTTCAAATTTTTGTCAAATAAAAAAAAAATTTTTTTAAAACAAACTGTCCCTGACTTATTAAGTGCTTTGCTCATGAACAGTGAACCAACATCCATGGCAAAAGGTGCAGAACTCTGAGCATTTCCTGAGCAGAAAACACCAGATTTCAGTAATTGCCTCCAAGCTGTAGTTATATTATATACATATATATATACATATATATACACAGACAGACAGACAGACAGACAGACAGACAGACAGACAGACAGACAGACAGACAGACAGACAGACAGACAGACAGACAGACAGACAGACAGACAGACAGACAGACAGACAGACAGACAGACAGACAGATAGATAGATAGATAGATAGATAGATAGATAGATAGATAGATAGATAGATAGATAGATAGATAGATAGATAGATAGATAGATAGATAGATAGATAGATAGATAGATAGATAGATAGGGGGCGGTTTGGGATTTGGCCGAGTTGTACATAGAGCCAATTTCCTCCTGATGCTATAGTGGTTCATGTTTTCTGTGTTCCATTGATGAGGGATTATTTTAGTCTATCCTGAAATTTGGACTGAATTAAAATTGAGTTAATCAATCTGCCCCTTAAACTCAGTGGCGGATTTAGGAAATGTGGGGCCCTAGGCAAAGACAAGCAGGGGGCCCTCTGAATGGAGAAGACAACAAATAAACAGCCCCATTCTCCAGATAGAGAAATGTTAATAGAATAGACATCCATTATCTGTTCTAGGTTGTGTCCCTCTCTTCTTGTCCCTTTTCTTCTTGTTTTCCTCTCTATGTTTTGTACTCAGCTGACTTTTCATGCTGTCTCTAAAGGAATGAAAGATTTTTTCCAAGCACTAAGCTCACTTAGCTGATTGCTCCTTCCTGTGTTTCCAAAAAGGCCAAAGTAAATAACCCAGTCCTTCTTTTCACTGTAGACAAGCCATGATCTGCTTATCTGTTCTCCATTTTTCATTTGGATGAAATAATAGCTGCATGAATCATGACAGCAGACAAGATAGAGGAGAGCAGGAGGCGGGGTTACCAATCTACTTGCTCTGGAGAGCAGAGTTCGCTGCTTTTAGATGTTGTCTCCAAAGTCTCCAGTAGCAGAAAAAAGTCTCTGAAAAGTGAAAAGTGGCTAAATATAGCGACTAAAGCGCTAAGTTGGCAACACTGCTCTTTGCATGGTTTGTTTTCAAATGGTTTGCTGCTGTCTGTTTGGACCTTTCTGAACATGTCCAGCAAATGGACTGATCCAATATGGTGGACACTGAAGGGGGGGGCTAAAACACTCTGTCAGGTTTATTCAGTAATGATTATAAAATGAATGTGTGCTTATGAATCATTTGTGCAAGGGGGATGCTCCACTCCTGTCTCATGATTCAGTCAGGAGACCATCCTGCCTTGTCATTCTGATGGAGCATCTTGTCTTTATGAACTGATCAGTTGTTCTGTCAGAACAAATACTGTTTTGTAACCATGTGTTATGTTCTGTTAATAAAAGACGGCTGTAGGAGGGGATTCGGAGAAAGAAAGCTTGAAGTTGGGTTGGGCTTTTCCTTCCGCTCCTGCAGAAGCTGCTTGAATCTCTTTCCTGTGCAGACTCAATTTCTATTTATTTGCAAACCTACATTTTCTGAATCTAACACACACTTAATATTATCAGCGTTCTGATGGCATTTTAGCCAAAGGATTTTTATCAAAAAAATAATTAATATGCACAAATAAGGAATAGTTGTATTAACCAGACATAGAAATGGAATTTTATGGGGCCCCCAGGAACTTTGGGGCCCTAGGCAGCTGCCTAGTATTAGCCAATGGTAAATCCGCCCCTGCTCAAACTGAAAGGGAAAACTTTTTGTTGGTCTGAAGCCTTGGTTCCTCCTGGTTACCTAAAGCTCAGCTCAGAATCTGTGGTAATACTGAGTAAATTCTAGGGTCAACATATGAGTCCTGAGTAAAACTGAAAACAAATGACTCTGTGAAACAAAGCGGACCAGGACTGTCTGGAGCAACCCGGAGTATTTCCTACTTTTTAGCTAAGATTTGTTCCATTATTGCTGCAAGCAAATAACATACTCTGGAAAGGAATTTCTGAAAAAAGAGTAGCTTTTTTGTTTTCTCTAATAAAAAAAAAAGAATTTAAATAAGTTTTGATTAATTATTTCAAATAAAATATTTTCATATTTCATTTATATCTTTCATTATTTTTTCCGTTTTTTTATTTTCAGGTTAAGTTTAGTTGTTTGCATTCTTTTCAAACTGTGTTTTACAGATTGCATTTTTACAAAAATTCACTCTTGACCAATAAAAAGATGTCGCTAACGTCCAGCAGACCAATAAAAATGCATCTTTGCTCCTCAAACCATAGGAAAGCCTCTGGAAAGAAAACAGAATGTAATATGTATAATAATCCAGTTTAAAAATGCAATTCATCCAACTCAGTCTGAAAGAGAAATTTAAATAAGTCAAAATATAACACCAGTAAAAAATAAAATCTAAAAAATGACATCTGGAAATATAATAAAAACAGATAAAAGTTATAATGGAGGATTTTCGCAAATCTTTTTAAAAGATGATCCGCCCTCTCCACTTTAAAAATATATGCACATGCACAACCCTGTACCCGTTCCTGAGAGGGAACGCCTTAAACGCGTGTTAGAGCATGCACGAGCCCATTTCTCCTCGTGCACGCTCTGTTTAAAAGTTGCTGTTCTCATCGCTCATACAAGCTTACTGTGACTGTCTGCCCTAACCCCTAAATCCCTCCATCACTATATAGAGCTGAGACTATATAGTGAACTTTATAGTGAACTCAGTTAACTGACCGTTCAGACAGATGATCACTGCTTTTTGCTCTGTTGTTCACGTAACTCCTCCTCCACCGCGTAGTGCCTGCGCCATCTTTGTTATTAGTCGCCGCTGTCTGGTAGCGGGAGCCTATGGCAGAGGTCACGGATTAGCGGACTACGGTCCTCGCGGACCCACCTGATTTAAAACATTTATAAATTGTTCAACGACAGTGTCTAATTTCACTTGCTCCTCTTCTCCTGTTAATACGGTAAAGCCCTGGGGAGCGTCCGGCTCCAGGCTGCACGTGATCCAAATGAGCCAATGAGCTGTCAGTCTGGGTTGCTGCTGCTGCTACTTTTAGACACAGCAGGCAAACCTGTGGCAAGCCGGGCGATGGGAAAGAAGGAGAAGACCATGAGAAAAAGAGAGCAGAGAAAGTGTGGACTGCTGGAAGAACTGCGGTGAACTGGTGAAAGAAAAGTGAAATGGCGTGCTCAAAGATGACCTTGCACATTTAGAGGATGTTTGGCTCAACCTGCTGCTGTGAAGCAGGATTCTCCACCATGAACAGAATCAACAATAAATCTGGATCCAGGCTCAAAATGAGCTCCTTGATATGTGCTTGAGAATGGCTTAGTCTCCGGTTAAACCCAGGTTTAAAGCCTTGCAGGGCAGCCTAAAGCCCACTGCCAACATTAAGACAGAAAAAAGAAAAACAAACGCTCAGTTCAGGGGTTTGAGAAAATACGGGAATCAGGAAATTGTCCATATACTAAACTGAACAAATTTTGTTCTCTACTTCAAAAACAGTTTAAATTTCAAAATGAAAAACTTTGTATTTTTTTATATATATGTATATTTCTATTTAAAAATTCAATGTATAACATGGATGCATAAAAAACTCATTTTATTTCAGTGTTAAATTCTGTTTAAAGTAGCAGATTCTAATAAAAAATGTTTCCAGACCTTTACTGGTTGATGATTTTCTTTATTTGGACCCCGCTGAGTTTTAATTAGTCACCCCTGATCTATGGTAACATAGAGCATATCTGGTGTGACGGCAAATCCCATAATGCATTGCGAGGAGAGCTCTTCACGCAAAGCATTCTGGGATATATCTGCCTCTTCTGAGGCCTTTCTTTTCTTCTCATACACTTCGTAGACACTTCTTCTATTACGGCCATCTTCAAAGAACCACAGTGAGAAAGGTGAGCTTCACTGACTGTCTGAAACCATAGCTCACGACAGATATACGCCTGAAAGTGAAAAAGATCGCTAACGGGACGAACACGTAGGACGGCCTTACGTAAACATATCACCAGAATGATTGACAATCAGGAGGACCACATGTTGAGATGATCCACCCAGAAATAAAAGATCTTCCTCTATAGCTTTAAAATTGAGAAAACAACAAAGTTACTCTCCAAACCTCTTTTATTATTTTTTTAAAAGATTTGTCCAAATTCTATTTTATTTTATTAAATGTCCTTTTCCTGAAACAATAATGGAACAAATTTTACTTCATAGGGTGGACAATGGCCTATCCTTTCCCAGAAGCGTTAAGGTTGGAGCTCAATTTCTCTGAAGATTTCTCCATAGGGAGAAGGTGACTGGAGCCTAATTATATTTTTTATCTTCTCGCATGGAATATGTGTTCTTAAAATTAGCTTTAATAAAGACTTCAGATTTTATTATATATTCTCAGCAAGAACTAAATTAGATCTATGTGGAGATTAAATGTTATGACGTGTAGATTATGACATATCAGCAGTAAGAAGGTGGCCTGCTACTCATTACATTTTCTAGGATTCACATTAATTAACTGCAGCTTGTTATGTTGCATCTGGACACATATTCAATAAAAACAACATACTGCGGAGCTGAGGATGGACAGATTTATAGAAGACATTTCTTGTCATATTTCTGTTACATTTTATTTAAATTGAGTTTTTCTTCTACATCTGTATTTAAACGGTAAATATAAATGTCACATCTCACTAAATATTAAATATATATTTGTGAAATCCATTTCTAAACCTGACCACCTCTTTTTTTTTAAATCTTGTGTCTATTTATGATGTATTTATTGAAAAAAAATGTATATTTATGTGTTCATGTGAAATCTAAATCTATATTTTGGTTCCTAAATGTAAAACTTTAGGCCACACCCCCAAGGCAGAGGAACCAATGAGAAAAGGTTTGCTTTAAATGACTCCGCCCTCCTCTCGTCCCCTCAGCCCTGGGGGTGTGGCCTCTAACTGAACTGTTAAAGGCGTTCTATCCTGCTGTTGCCATGGTGATTCACCTGATCTGCGTTAATTAGCTTCTTATCTGAAAGTACTTTAAATATAAAATTATTCCATCCTGTTCAATAAATGATCAGTGTTTTTAATTCAGAGTAATTTTCATGTGAATGTGCTTTACTGGAGGCATCCATGTTTGTCAAAGAACACTACTGCCACCTACTGGTTAGTGACATTGTCACGGTGCGGTATCGGCTGTTGATCAAGTCCCAGTGCTGTATCTGGTGTTTGTCACAACGCGCTATTATCCAAGTCATCTTGAAAACATTCTTCTTCCAAATGTTGGCTACATATTACGGGTTTTTTCTCTGGCCAGAAGTTCGATGGCAAATCCTCCCTCTTCAGGTTGGCGATCCAACGACCAACCCGTCCGTGGAGGATCAGGAATCAGAAAGGTGGAATAACTCTTTTTTTTCACTTTTACCTGATGTATTCCAGCATCCAGCTGCCATGCACGTGGGCATTGTCAGTTTCACTATAGCTCTGGTGAATTTCAATGGTGAAGAAAAATCTGACAAACTGACAGAAAAATCACAAGTTAGCGGAAAAAAAAACACACACAAAAACAGGTCAGTAACTCCAAAAGGGAAGGTTTTCTTTCAAATTGTTTTGAATGTAGAAACTTGTTTTTAAGAAAGGGAAACATTTTACAGTAGCAGCCATTCAAAATGGCCCCTCCCAATAAACGGCAGCCGAATGGCACCTTCCAGCCACTGGCCTTCTCCTGGGCGTGCATATTTTTTACTCTGACTCCACCCTTTCACTGAATTACAGGGTCTGACCAGGAGATGGCGCTTCTCTTTAGATCTTAACGTCCACAAATCATGACAGAGAGAATATTTTCGTACAAAGATTGATGTTTAAAAAGGAACTAAAGGGGACCAGCTAAGGACCCATCAAGGAAAGTGGGGAAATTGCTGATGCTACTACTGTATATCCACCTGCTCCACACACCTACAGCCATTGACACCATGTTGCCATAGCAACTGGAGGGAAGAGGCCGCCCCGTTCTCATTCATAGCCCACTTTGATTCAAGGCTCCCTCCACAGCTCAGTGTAGCTTCATTGGGAAGGACACTGAACAGTGAACGAAATATTCCCATCAGTTCAGGAGCCGTTTAAATTTACCTCCTTCAATGTTTTTTTTTCTTGGCCACACATTCAGTGATACAAACAGCAACATTTTGAAACACAGATTAATTAAACTTCTCTTACTGGGGCCCCCTATGATTCTAAAGAAAGTTTTCACACCCACCTTTGAATCCCCCTTTACAGGGGAACAGAAGGCCAACTATTCCCTCTAATGACCCCCCCTTTCAGAGACATAGACAGGTATGGGGCATTGCAGGCTAACAAAGAAGCTAAACGACCCCCATTCCAAAGGGGGGGACCCGTTCATCCGTTTCTATTTGACGCCATTTCTGACATTTTGAATTGAAAAAACTTCCTGGATGGGAGAGAAAGGTCTTCAAAGTTGGAAACAAAGTGGATTGATTTTAACTTTTTTGGAATGAGCTTTGAACCGACTGTTCTGACATTTAGAGAAATGTAAACTCCCCAAAAACCATCATTTACAAAAATTAATATATACATTTTCAAAATGTAATTATTTTATTATAAATAATAATTTGAAGTTCAGCTGTTCATATGTAACTGTGGAAGATTTCAACATTTTCATCAATATTTGTCTTTTAAATGTATTTATTCAATTTAATTTCACATCAACATTAACAGATTCAAATATATCAGAATCCAAAATTAAGGCAATTAAATCACTTCAAGTAAAATGATGATGTGAAAATAAAGCAATAATAATTCTTTAGGGAATTAAAAATGGTTCCATCTTCACTGCTAAGCTGCTGCTGTGTGAGAAATGATGAAAGTCGTCCAAGTCTTCAGGGCCGGTGTCAGATTAGCATACCTATAGTCAATGCGCACGAATAACACGTCAGATTTGCGTTTATCCCTTTAGTTTTGTACAAAAAAACCAAACGATTTAAGGTCAGATCCCGATATGCTTCCAAAAACACCAAAAAGTAATTAAATAGTTTTTATTGTACATGAATAAAGGGAAACACGCCCATTCAGGGAGTTTAAAGTTTATTTTTCGTACAAAATTAAAGAGATAAACGGATATTGACTATGACTATGCTAATCAGTCCACCGGGTAACCGAGCCGCCGAGCGCCTTCTTCATCAAAGAAGAGCCGCCATCGTTTCCTCATCTGCTACCAGCAGCAGGTGGGGTCGGGAGGCGGACATTTAGAGCCAAGGTTCTGGAGAACCCGGCGGGTCGCAGACAATCAGCCACACGGAGCTACAGAAGAGTCCTTTATTACGCCATCAGAAGTACAAAGAGTGCAGAGAAACAACGATGACAGCAGGGGGGGGCGGGGGGTCAAAGGTGAACAGGAAGGAGAGCGTCCTCCCCGTTCCGCCGAGGCTCGGCAGCCAGGCGGGACCGGATCTTAAAGCCCAAACCCGGTTCTGCTCCCCCCCGTGGTTCTACTACCAGCCTCCTGCTGAGGTCAAACACGTTACATCAGACGCCACCGAATACGTTTGTGTTTTTGATTTAAATACTTTAAAGCTGCAGCTGTCGCTCAGAACCCGCCCGGCCCGGTTCTACTGCTGCTCGTCACAAACAGAACCTTTCTCCTGTCCGAAGACTTAAAGCTGAGCAACAAAAACCCGGAGTTTTAACAGCGATGTTATTTGGTAGAATAATCGACTCGGTCCGGACCTTCCTGATCCGACTCACTCAGGATTTCTGTCCAGGAAGGCAGCTGGTGCGGCCCAGATCAGCTCTGAGCCGTACCAGCTGAATTCCTCTAAGTTCTGGTGGGCGGGTCCGGTTCTGGTCTCAGCGGTGCGGATCCGGTCCGGCTCATCTCTGGCGGCGGCGGGCTGACAGAAAAGAGCAGAACGATGGTTCCGGCCGAGCCGCTCTCCTGATCCGGACCCGTTTCGGACTAACGAAGCGGCCTTCTCACACCAGACGTGTTCAAGTACTTCTGTTTGATTCGAGGAACCGGCGCCGACAGAACCGCCTGCCCCCCCCACTGGGCTCTCGAAGTGACGCGTCTTCAGTGGAGTTGGGAGTGAAGGTTGAGTCAGAGACCCAGAGGTTCTGGGGTTCTGGAACAGGTCCGGTCCGTGCGCTGCCGGCTCCGCTGGAGCCTACATCTGGTTCAGGAAGTGAGCCCGTCCGTGGTCCTCCAGGCGGCGGGTCAGGATCTCACAGCCCGTCTCCGTCACCAGCAGCGTGTGCTCGAACTGGGCTGACCGCCTGCCGTCCCTGGTGACGGCCGTCCAGCCGTCGGGCCACGTCTCGTCTTGCCAACCACCTTAAAAACACACAGAGAGGGCGGGGCCAATCAGAACCATGGGAACCCGTGGTGGAGGCGGGCCTCTGGCGCCGTCACTCACCCTCACAGATCATGGGCTCGATGGTGAACACGTGACCCGGCTTCATCACTCCCACCGCCTTGTTCTCTGTGAAATCAAACAGGCGCAGAGGTTAGGGGGAGGGGTGGGCGGGTTCTGATGCGGTTCTGATCCCGGCGGACTCACTGGCGTAATGCGGCACGTTGGGAGCGGTGTGGAACAGCCGGTGGATGCCGTGGCCGCAGTAGCTCCGGACCACCGAGAAGCCGCTAGCCTGAGCGTGTTTCTGGATGATGTTCCCCAGCTCTCTGTAGCGAACGCCCGGCTTCACTGTGGGGGGGGGGGGGGTTATTAACTCGGAACGCGGGTCCGACGGGCCGAGATGAACGGGCCTACCGGAGTCGATGGCCTGCATCAGGCATTCGTATGTCGTCTGCACCAGCCTCTTCGCTCCTTCGTCCACCTCGCCCACGAAGAAGGTCTCATTCAGGTCGCCATGGAAACCGTTGTGGTAGACTGTGATGTCCACTGAGGAAGTAAAGGGTCGGGGTAAGAGATCAGGTTAAATGGCGGATGGTCATTTTAACACCAAGACATTTATGCTACGTTCACACCGCAGGCAGCAGGAGCAGCTGGTTTCCATGCAGTTAATGGTCGACGCGCATCAAGGCGCAACAAAAGGTTCTGCAGCGCATCTAGAGCAGCGCCATGAGCTTCTGAGCATCCGACACGCCTCAGAAGCTGCAGATGCTGGAGTTGGAAAAATGTAACGCCGCATCAACCAATCAGGGAAGCTTATCTGGGAGCTGGCAGGGAGTCAGACGCAGCACTGCTGATGCAGAGCGCTATGATCACTCCTCTGAAACAGTTTATTAATATTAACGCCTAAATTAACTTCAAACGTAGAAACCTGCCGGTAGAATATGTTGGCTTTTATTGTCCTGGTGAGCTAAACTTGTACAGGCATCAAAAATGAAGCATCATGCATGTTTTTGCTGCTTGCGGAATGAACGTAGCATTATTTGTGCAAATTTAGGTCTGGTGCTAATTAGCTTAATAAGCGACACTTGAATCATTGGTTTTGATACGGTTTTACTCAGACAGGTCAGAAAAAGTCAGAAAATGTTTTTGAACAATCTTTTATTCCTTATTTTGATAGAAATTTCTTTTTTCCCAGCGTTTTATTGTGATTACACTGCCACAAGTACAAAGCAAGGAAATTCACTCTCTGCGTTTAACCCCTCCCCTCAGTGAGCAGTGGGCTGCCATCGTGTGGCGCCCAGGGAGCAGTGTGGGGTTAAGGGTCTTGCTCAGAGACCCAGAGTGGCAGTCTGTGGGAGTGGGACTCGAACTCAGAACCTCTGGAAATTTCGGGCCAGAGACAGGCAGGGGGCCGCTCTGAATGGATGAATGCATGGTTTGTTTTCAAATGGTTTGCTGCTGTCTGTTTGGACCTTTCTGAACATGTGCAGCAAATGGACTGATCCAATATGGCGGACACTGACGGGGGGCCGAGACACACTTAATATTATCAGCGTTCTGATGGCATTTTAGCCAAAGGATTTTTATCAAAAACATAATTAATGAGCACAAATAAGGAATAGTTATATTAACCATACATGTAAGCAGAGTTTTATGGGGCCCCCAGGAACTTGGGGCCCTAGGCAGCAGCCTAGTATTGCCTAATGGTAAATCCGCCCCTGAGTGGCGTACAAAACATACAGTAAAATTACTTTGATGCACTCTACCTTTTAATAACAGATCAGTGTTTGAAATGAAATCTCAACATTAACTTCCACAGTTTCAAATTCAGCTAAACATAAAAAAAAGTAATAAAGTTTCTGCTCACAGGCAGAAAATAAAAATGTTTTTCTCAATAATGATGTCAAACAGGTTTTATTTGCTGAACTAAGGGTAAAAATGGCTTTTTGGGTCATAAAAGTTGCAGGCCGCTGCTTTAGACCCAAAAAAGGAGTTCTGATCCTGACAAAATGGATGATCCGTGTGTGGGGGAGGGGGGGGGGGGATAATGAAACGATCTATCATGTCAGAGCGCGCAGTGAGGGACCAGCTGCTGACCGTGCTCCATCAGGCACCCTGAGGGGAGCGGCGCCGCAGCAGAAACGTCCAGAAAGACGCTAAAATTGGCCAAACTCCTGCTGACATCAAACGCTGCAGCAAACATTCATCATCAGAGAGAAACAGTGGTTGATTAACAGACAGGGCGGGGGGGAGGAGCAGCAGACCGTTGAGGATGTCTCCGTCCTCCAGTGGTCTTCTGTCCGGGATGCCGTGGCAGATCACCTCGTTGACGGACGTGCAGCAGGACTTGGGGAAGTTATAGTAGTTCAGAGGGGAGGGGTAGCACTTCCTGGCTACGCAGGCCTGCAAACAAAAACAAGACAAGTTTGTCATCCTTTACCTGCATGGAGGACAGGGACACCTGATTAGGTGATGCCGCCTGAGCCAGGAGGGTTAAAGATGGCGGCCTGAACATGATCAAGAACCAAACCAGAAGAGCCGTGTGAACAAACTGCCGCCATGACGGTTTCTCTGAGAGGAGCAGCGGCGCTCTGAACCAAGCAGTAATAAATGCTGACGTTAGCGGCTTCTGCTCTCAGGGGAACCATCTTGTTTTGGACCTAATTAGAAGCGAACGCAGCCGGCAGCTCCTGCTAATGGAGGCTTTTAACAAGAGGCAACATCAAAGGAGATCAACAGGTGGTAGATCATCATCAACCAGAGAAGCAGCGCAGATTTCGAGAAGTAGATAGAAACACAGCTTTCATTAACTCTGAGGAAGACCGCAGAACACGTCCACCATCATTAATTAAAAGAGCTTTGAGCGTTTATGACCCTCAAACTGATCATTTTTAACATCTCTGAATCTATTAATGATCTTTAGCTGCTAGTTTATTCATCATCCAGCCTTTAAATCAACGATGCAGGAATTCTATCTGCTTTAAAGGGGCTTTCACAGCTAAACAAGCTTCATTTTGCTATTTTAACTTTATAAAATTCAGCATCAGAAGCTTCATATTAACAGTTTAAGCCCGGCAGGCCCGCTACAGGGTGTTTCATCCACACCTTTCAAAACAGGGCTTTAGGATTTCTAAAAAGTTTGTACTAAAAAGTACTTTTTGTGTAAACAAATGAAATGAGATTTAAAACTCCACCTGACGTGTGTGACTCTGCAGGAGTAATGCGACAGCAGGTATTCATCGTTAGCCCTGCCCCCTAATGGCCACCATCATTGGAAACTAGAGGCTCAGATCTTTCCAAGGAGGGGTCGGAGGTCATTGTGTGACCATTTCAGGCGATGTAACCGGCATACGCTACTTAAGCTGCTCTGTTGTTCTTATTTTCTATTTAGTTTGGTGATTTTATCGGTAAATTTCATTAAAACAACAACTAAATCTTAGGAGCAAAGGCTTTGCCTTAATGCAGAAGGTCTCCAATAATGGAAATCAGCATATTTATCTGACCAGATTCTCTTTTATGAGTGAAAAAAGCATTTTTGGCACTTTGACGCTGACCTGGTGCCTGCAGTTTGGATTACATACGTGAAAAACGCCTTCTAGCCGCCACCAACAGGAGGGGAAAACCCCAAGAGGCGAGCGGGCCTGAGGCAGCTTCTGCTGGGGATTCCCAGTGAAAGCGCGGTGCCGGTATGTGGGGGTCTGAGCGGCTCCCACAGAGAAATAATCTATGAAGGCAGGATGGTAATCTGGATGAACTGACTGCACAGACCATGTTTTCAGGAGGACTTTCTCACTTCAACATAGATTCTAACTACTTTCTACCCGCTGATCACAGCTAATATAGCTGCCATTGTTCCAGGCAGAGAAAGGATAGGGTAGCTCCGCCCACCGTGCATCAGACCCACTTTATCACTGGAGGCTAGAGCAGCAAAGATGCTTCAGCCGCGCGTCAGAACTAAACTGGTACAAGCATCAATAATGAAGCAGCACGCGCGTTTATGCTGCTACTGCTGCTACTTGCGATCTGAACGTAGCATGACTTCCTGCTTCCTCCATCCTCAGTAAAAAATAGAGCGTATTTCATACCAGGTGAACAGCGTGGTCGATTTCCTCCGTCGTCACCCCTGGTTTCACCATCATGGCCGCGATGTCCAGGACTTCTCGAGCCAGCTGGAAGAAAGAAAAGAATAAAAAAAGCGAAAAAAGGAGGCGCGTCAGAACTGAATGGCAACAACAGAACTTTAAGCAGCAGGAGATGTCAATGAGGTCACCTTGGACACCAGCCTCATGGCTTCGATGTCCTCAGGGGAGAGGATCTTGATCTGAGACGTCCCTTTCAAGAACTGCTCAGACTCAGACATCCCTGTAGGGGAGGAGACAAGGAGACAAGGACATCACTCACGCATTGATACGAAGGGAGACTGTTGAGCAAAGACCTTGAAAAAGCAGCCGTCTGTTAGTCATGTTCTGATCCACGCTGACACTCGGCGGGATCTTAATCATCCTCATCAGTTACTTTACCAAGAACTTCTGAATTCACCCGACTCCTCTGTAGGGAAATCATTAATGTTTACAGTGAAGCAGAGAAGTCTGTTTATGAGATTATGGTTTTTACCTTCTGTGGCGTCTGATTCCTGAAAGCTTCGACAG
The DNA here is from genome assembly GCF_016077235.1 of Cyprinodon tularosa. Taxonomy (NCBI): domain Eukaryota; kingdom Metazoa; phylum Chordata; class Actinopteri; order Cyprinodontiformes; family Cyprinodontidae; genus Cyprinodon; species Cyprinodon tularosa. The sequence continues at coordinate 80,785 of NW_024039702.1, forward strand.
GTTGAACAGTAATTAAACACCAAACGGCAACGATACAAAAAAAAAATAAGCTAACCTCTAAAGCAGAAGCAGAAACTAGCTCCAGAAAGCAGGACCCAGATTTTAGATTCAATCTGTCTGAAGGAAACAGACTGCATCTAAAATCTGGGTTTTAATTTTTAAGCCTAAAAGTTAGGCTCAGGCTCAGCAGGACTGTATGTAAAATATGAAGTCATGACTCTTAAACTACACCTGATCCAGTAATGACCTTAAGGCAGGGGCGGATTTAGGAAATTTGGGGCCCTATGCAAAGACAGGCAGGGGGCCCTCTGAATCTAGAAGACAAGACATAAAACAGAGCTATTCTACAGATACAGAAATGTTACTAGAATAGACATCCATTATCTGTTCTAGGTTGTGTCCCTCTCTTCTTGTCCCTTTTCTTCTTGTTTTCCTCTCTATGTTTTGTACTCAGCTGACTTTTCATGCTGTCTCTAAAGGAATGAAAGATTTTTTCCAAGCACTAAGCTCACTTAGCTGATTGCTCCTTCCTGTGTTTCCAAAAAGGCCAAAGTAAATAACCCAGTCCTTCTTTTCACTGTAGACAAGCCATGATCTGCTTATCTGTTCTCCATTTTTCATTTGGATGAAATAATAGCTGCATGAATCATGACAGCAGACAAGATAGAGGAGAGCAGGAGGCGGGGTTACCAATCTACTCGCTCTGGAGAGCAGAGTTCGCTGCTTTTAGATGTTGTCTCCAAAGTCTCCAGTAGCAGAAAAAAGTCTCTAGATTTGGCGCTAGGAGCTTTTTAGAAATCAAAGTGCTAGAGGGGTCTGAAAAGTGGCTAAATATAGCGACTAAAGCGCTAAGTTGGCAACACTGCTCTTTGCATGGTTTGTTTTCAAATGGTTTGCTGCTGTCTGTTTGGACCTTTCTGAACATGTGCAGCAAATGGACTGATCCAATATGGTGGACACTGAAGGGGGGGGCTGAGACACATTTAATATTATCAGCGTTCTGATGGCATTTCAGCCAAAGGATTTTTTATCAAAAACATAATTTGTGTTCACAAATAAGGAATAGTTGTATTAAACATACATGGAAACAGAGTTTTATGGGGCCCCCAGGAACTTGGGGCCCTAGGCAGCTGCCTAGAATTGCCTAAATGTAAATCACCCACTGCCTCAAGGTTATTACTGGATATCTTCCTGCTTGAGGCTAAATATTCACAAAAGTTTCCAGTAAATTTTCAGTTTCTTCTCTAAGAAACTGGAAGGAACAGTTCCCCCCACCCAGAAATAATAAATAGAAAATTCCTGGGGAAAGAAAAACACCATCCGGAAGAAACTGCACACTGCAAAAATGATCTAAAAATGAGTAAAAATGTCTTAAAATGTATTTTAATTTGAGCAAGTAAATTAGATAATCTGCCAATTTCACTCTTTCAAAAAAGGTATAAATTAGATAATAGATATTATGATCTTAACTGCTTAATTCAAGAAAAATGCTCTTTCAAAACAAACTTAGATTTCATTTTTTGCAGTGCAATCCCTGCTCTAAGCAGAAACCCGATCTAAGGTGTTCTTCAATATCGTGACTGATACCCATATTTAGCAATGTCCGATTCGATAATCAAATATCAGATTATAATCAGCCAGAACCTAAACATCAGGGATCTAAAAACAGCTTTTGTTTAAAGTTTCTCATTCCTGTAGATTGTTGTTCACACTGGGAAAAATCAAAATCTAGATCAGTATTTTTTTCTTAAAATACGTTTATTTGTTCTTCAATAGAGGAGGTAAGACATTTTGTCGATGGAATAATAAAAACACAATTACCTTGTCTTATTTCAAGCATATTATCTAATTATCTTATTTTAAGAGTAAAAATACTCTATCAAACTATCGGATTTACCCATTTAAATTAAGGGTAAATACACTTATTTTAGGCATTCTTAACTTTTTTCTAGATCACGTGATTTTCTTACATCCAAAACTGAAAAATAAGCCTCAAGCGTATTTACGATTAATGCTGATATCAATCAGCTTTCAATGGGGCCGTTTCCTCCCTACCAAAATTAATCCGAGATCAGCTCATCTAAAAAGAAGAAAAAAAAAAAAAAAAAAACATTTTTAAATTGCATCTGGAGAATCTTTTTTATGACGGATTATTAGGGCCAGGCTAGAGATTTTTTTATTTTTTTTTTATTTCAATAATTAAGTTGTAACATTATGAGAATAAAGTCGTAATATTAAAAGAATGAAGTCATCATTCAACAGAAAGAAAGCTTGGAGCTCCGCCCAGCAGATGACGGCCGACCAGCTCCACCAATGAGCAACCAGAGTCCACTTTGACATCCTGCCCAGTTTGATGCTGCTGCTAAAAGATTTCCTGATTTGTCAAACCGATGCTAAAGTAGAACTTCCCATGATGCTCCACATTCCTCATTTTAGGGAAGAAAGAGCTTCTTGGAAGAGTTGTCATAAAATACGACTTGTTTCTCGTAACATTATGACTTTATTCTCGAAATAGAAGGAAAAAAAATCTCTAGCCTGGCCCTAAAACTCGGTCGTACATTTCAGCTTCTAACTTTAGAATGAAAAGATTTTCGTGAAACAAAGGGAGGCGGGTCAGATGAGGCCTTCTAATTAAAGATGCGGCGGAGAGACCCTCATCCTTCTGGGTCACTTTAAGACTCCATCCAGGACTCTGGAGCCTCACATGGAGAGTTTATGGCGTACTCTCCGCTCCCTGTGAGAGATTTTCCAGCTCCGATCCTAAACAGAGGAAACAGAAAAAGGCGCCTTGCAGAGCTACGGATAACTAGCTGCTCCTGCAGAGACTACAGCTACGGAGCAAAGCGTCTGATGACACTCACGCTGCCGAGTCACTGGAGCAGAGCTGGACTGTTACTGTGGTGAGGAGAAGAACAAGAGAAGCAGAGTCTGAGAGCAGTCACTACATACAGGCATCATTACTGGACTGCAAGGTGGGAAAAAAAACCCATCAATAATTCCCACGTTTAGAATTAATCAGCTCCAACATCCAGCGGGACGGTGGCCGGTTGCTTAGAAACAGGGAAAGCCTGCGCTCGCACCCCGGCCGCATCAAAGCCTCTGCTCAGAACGGAGCCTCTGATGAGGCCGCTCGGCTTTACAGCACATCGGCTCCAACCGCAGAATGAGAGGAGACCGTAACCATGACGACCCGAGGATGGATCCGCCAATACAAAGGTTGCCATGGCAGCGCGCTTGGTTAACCCGGCTACATAAATAAAGTCAGATAAGGTGTGAGATGATGGAAGCCAGAGAGGAGGTCCGTTTGTCAGGGAGAAGTTCTGCTAATCCGATGATCCCCACTGATCCGACCCGCCTCGCTGAACCAGAACCAACAGCAGAGACGACCCTCTGCTCCGCCAGTCTGGAGGGGTTTACATGATCCGGGACGGGTCAAGACCAGAACCAACTCCGAAGTTAGGCCCAGAACCACAGCGAGCAGAATGGGCGTTTGATGAGAGAGAAGAGGTCCAAACAGAAGGCGTGTGCTGCCAGGAGTGAACAATTTTCATTTTCCTTTGGATTAATCCCACTGGTTCCAAAAAAAGTAAAAAAAAAAAAAGATAATCCACTGGACTTTGTTTCCAAGTCTGAAGACGTTTCTCTTCCATCCAGGAAGCTTTTTCAATTCAAAATGTCAGAAATAGCGTTGAGTTGCAGGTTTTATAGAGCGGACCAAACAACAATCCATTCTAACAGCTTTATTTTTAACCTTTAGAAAAAAACTCCTTTATATTTATTTATTGTTTATCTGCAGAATGTCTGCAGGAGCGATGACAGCTTGCAGGTATTGTCCATCTCCTCCCCGGATCAACTTTTCTGATTGGTTGACGCTCCGGCGTCCAGCAGCAGAAGTTCAATTTACTGACCTCCAGCGCCAGCTTCTCGCATGCTTGGAGGTCAGAACGCTCAGACGTGCCGCCGGACCCCTGGACGCCGTCCACATAGACTTTGCATGTAAATCAGACCCTATTGGTGCCCCCGACGCCGTCGGTGTGAACGCAGCATATTATGTTTTTTCATCAGTCTTCGATTCTATGACTCAATCTTTCAGATTTAATCGGAATCAAATCAGAATTGAAATATATTTCTTCCATATTTTCCAAACACAGCTCTATGTCTCACTGTCTATGTCTCACTGTCAGTGTAGATTTCCTGACCTCTGAAGAGCTGCCCTTTGATATTGTTGTAAAACCAGCTTTTTGCAACACATAGCGATTGTTGGTTTTCATTATTATTCCATCATCATCGGTTTAAAATTATCTCCAAATGACAACATGAACTTCTATCTCAGTCGTTTCTGGGACTATGTAACCTGACAGGCGTAGGTATGGAAAACAAGACGAATATAACAGGGCTGGGTTTGCACCAACACAACTAGCAGCAGCATGTGGACCAACGTATAAACCTCCAAAATAACCTCAGGAAACGTCCAGAGCCTGCACGCTGAGCCAAGCATCGACTCACAGCTCTGAGACCCGACAACAGGACGCCGAAGTTGGAGTTAAAAGCTGCTTCACTGCTTTTAATGAGTATCAAGCAGCTTTGATCAGACTTTAATACACCTCCACTAGTCAAACCTGGACTAATTTATAAAGTTTGATCATTTCATAACTTAAAATTATTAATTTCATCACAAAATCCCAAAGTAGCATAACGGGTTTCCATCATAATTAAAATATTGATCTAATGTTGATTGCTTTGCATGTTTTCCCTGGTCTGATATAGCCCCAGATGTTGGGTTCCTTTGTTCCCTACAGGTGGTCCCACTAACCAGACCCAATCGGATTTATGGCCAAGTAGGTTTGCACTTACAAGGAATTTGGCTTGGTGTTGATAGCTATATATCTATAGCTATATACAATATAATGTAACGAAGGATGTCTGGAGATGCTACTGGTGTAAAGCTACACCAGTTACTAGACGTCACTCCGGACAAATACAAATGTGTGCTGTGGAAACCACCAATAGACTTAAAGAGCTGCAGGTCAGCAATGCCTCCCAAACAACAGGCTGCCAAGAATGAAAATCTAAGGTTTTCTTACCTCTGGGATGATCAGCATAGTCGGGTCTTTGGATGTCACCTGGAACAAGTCTCATTGGAGTCTGACAGACAGACCGAGAAAACACATTAGAACACAGGGTGGCTAGGTAGCTAGCTACACAGCACATAGCTGTGGAGATGGTTAGCCATCTACAGAGCAAGGTAGCTAGCTACACAGCACATAGCTGTGGAGCTGGCTAGCCATCTACAGAGCTAGGTAGCTAGCTACACAGCACATAGCTGTGGAGCTGGCTAGCCATCTACAGAGCTAGGTAGCTAGCTACACAGCACATAGCTGTGGAGCTGGCTAGCCATCTACAGAGCTAGGTAGCTAGCTACACAGCACATAGCTGTGGAGCTGGCTAGCCATCTACAGAGCTAGGTAGCTAGCTACACAGCACATAGCTGTGGAGCTGGCTAGCCATCTACAGAGCTAGGTAGCTAGCTACACAGCACATAGCTGTGGAGCTGGCTAGCCATCTACAGAGCTAGGTAGCTAGCTACACAGCACATAGCTGTGGAGCTGGCTAGCCATCTACAGAGCTAGGTAGCTAGCTACACAGCACATAGCTGTGGAGCTGGCTAGCCATCTACAGAGCTAGGTAGCTAGCTACACAGCACATAGCTGTGGAGCTGGCTAGCCATCTACAGAGCTAGGTAGCTAGCTACACAGCACATAGCTGTGGAGCTGGCTAGCCATCTACAGAGCAAGGTAGCTAGCTACACAGCACATAGCCGTGGAGATGGCTAGCCATCTACAGAGCTAGGTAGCTAGCTACACAGCACATAGCCGTGGAGATGGTTAGCCTTCTACAGAGCTAGGTAGCTAGCTACACAGCACATAGCTGTGGAGCTGGCTAGCCATCTACAGAGCTAGGTAGCTAGCTACACAGCACATAGCTGTGGAGCTGGCTAGCCATCTACAGAGCTAGGTAGCTAGCTACACAGCACATAGCTGTGGAGCTGGCTAGCCATCTACAGAGCTAGGTAGCTAGCTACACAGCACATAGCTGTGGAGCTGGCTAGCCATCTACAGAGCTAGGTAGCTAGCTACACAGCACATAGCTGTGGAGCTGGCTAGCCATCTACAGAGCTAGGTAGCTAGCTACACAGCACATAGCTGTGGAGCTGGCTAGCCATCTACAGAGCTAGGTAGCTAGCTACACAGCACATAGCTGTGGAGCTGGCTAGCCATCTACAGAGCAAGGTAGCTAGCTACACAGCACATAGCCGTGGAGATGGCTAGCCATCTACAGAGCTAGGTAGCTAGCTACACAGCACATAGCCGTGGAGATGGTTAGCCTTCTACAGAGCTAGGTAGCTAGCTACACAGCACATAGCCGTGGAGATGGTTAGCCATCTACAGAGCTAGGAAGCTAGCTAAACAGCACATAGCTGTGGAGATAGTTAGCCATCTACAGAGCTGTGTAGCTAGCTACACAGCACATAGCTGTGGAGATGGTTAGCCATCTACAGAGCTAGGTAGCTAGCTACACAGCACATAGCCGTGGAGATGGTTAGCCATCTACAGAGCTAGGTAGCTAGCTACACAGCACATAGCTGTGGAGATGGTTAGCCATCTACAGAGCTAGGTAGCTAGCTACACAGCACATAGCTGTGGAGATGGTTAGCCATCTACAGAGCTAGGTAGCTAGCTACACAGCACATAGCTGTGGAGATGGTTAGCCATCTACAGAGCTAGGTAGCTAGCTACACAGCACATAGCTGTGGAGATGGTTAGCCATCTACAGAGCTAGGTAGCTAGCTACACAGCACATAGCCGTGGAGATGGTTAGCCATATTAAGTAGTCTTTTGGGCTGACTCAGAACACAATTGTGGCCCAATAATAAAAATAATCCTCATAAATACAACTTGCCTAATAATTCTGCACAGTGTATATACAGTTTCTCAACTCTTTATATAAAGAAGTGAAAACTAGAGAAGTGGGGAGGTTCACCAGTGGGTAGTGCGGGCGTAGCTTTCCTGTGTAACGGTATCCCGGCCATGGGTCTGTGTTGGTGTCCTTCTCCACACAGTTCTTATCTTCAGTCTGACTCTTGTCTTCCTCTGGGGAAAAAAGTGATGCAGGTAGCTGTCAATACTTTCACTGAACAACATAGACACGCATAACGGCTGCGATACCCACTTGCTTTCTTGTGCAGCAACTTGTGAGATGTCCAACTTCCCTTGAAACATTCCTGAAGGGGAGGATATGGAAAGCTGTTAATGTCTGAAAGACCGACCTGATCCTAATGGAAGCTGTTCAATTAGGATGCAGCCCTAAAATTTAATCTTCAATCTTTAACCCAAATATGATAAATCGATTGCTTTTATTCGTCCCCAAGTTTTATGATAAAAAAATGACAAATGACAAACATTACTTTAAAAATAAAAAAAACTTTCACCTGAGAATTGACCTTAAAGGTATAGGGGAGGATGTTCTTTTTCTGGGTGGATCATCAAAACAAGTGGTTCTCCTAACTGTCAATCATTCTGGTGATATTTTTCTGCTCATGCAAAGGTGCGTATACAGGTGCTGGTCATAAAATTAGAATATCATGAAAAAGTAGATTGATTTCAGTAATTCCATTTAAAAAGTGAAACTTGTATATTATATTCATACATTACATACAAACTCATATTTCAGATGTTTATTTTGTTTAATTTTGATGATTACAAATAACAAATGAAAATCTCAAATTCATCATATCAGAAAATTAGAAGATTGTGAAAAGGTTCAAAATTGATGGCCCCTGGTGCCACACTCTAATCAGCTAATTAACTCAAACCACCTGCAAAAGCCTTTAAATGGTCTTTCAGTCTAGTTCTATAGGCTACACAATCATGGGGAAGACTGCTGACTTGACAGTTGTCCAAAAGACGACCATCGACACCTTGCACAAGGAGGGCAAGACACAAAAGGTCATCGCTAAAGAGGCTGGCTGTTCACAGAGCTCAGTGTCCAAGCACATTAATAGAGAGGCGAAGGGAAGGAAAATATGTGGTCGAAAAAAGTGTACAAGCAAGAGAGATAACCGCACCCTGGAGAGGATTGTGAAACAAAACCCCTTCAAAAATGTGGGGGAGATTCACAAAGAGTGGACTGCAGCTGGAGTGAGTGCTTCAAGAACCACCACACACAGACGTATGAAAGACATGGGTTTCTGCTGTCGCATTCCTTGTGTCAAGCCACTCTTGAACCACAGACAGCGTCAGAAGCGTCTTGCCTGGGCTAAAGAGAAACAGGACTGGACTGCTGGTGAGTGGTCCAAAGTCATGTTCTCTGATGAAAGTAAATTTTGCATTTCCTTTGGAAATCAAGGTCCCAGAGTCTGGAGGAAAAGAAGAGAGGCACTTCATCCACGTTGCTTGAAGTCCAGTGTAAAGTTTCCACAGTCAGTGATGGTTTGGGGTGCCATGTCATCTGCTGGTGTTGGTCCATTGTGTTTTCTGAGGTCCAGGGTCAACGCAGCCACATACCAGGAAGTTTTAGAGCACTTCATGCTTCCTGCAGCTGACCAACTTTTTGGAGATGCAGATTTCATTTTCCAACAGGACTTGGCACCTGCACACAGTGCCAAAGCTACCAGTACCTGGTTGAAGGACCATGGTATCCCTGTTCTTAATTGGCCAGCAAACTCTCCTGACCTTAACCCCATAGAAAATCTATGGGGTATTGTGAAGAAGAAGATGCAATACACCAGACCCAACAATTCAGAAGAGCTAAAAGCCACTATTAGAGCAACCTGGGCTATCATAACACCTGAGCAGTGCCACAGACTGATCGACTCCATGCCACGCCGCATTGCTGCAGTAATACAGGCCAAAGGAGGCCCAACTAAATACTGAGTGCTGTACATGCTCATACTTTTCAGTTGGCCAACATTTCTATAAATCCTTTGTTTTTATTGGTCTTCAGCAATATTCTAATTTTCTGATATGATGAATTTGAGATTTTCATTTGTTGTCATTTGTAATCATCAAAATTAAACAAAATAAACATCTGAAATATATGAGTTTGTATGTAATGTATGAATATAATATACAAGTTTCACTTTTTAAATGGAATTACTGAAATCAATCTACTTTTTCATGATATTCTAATTTTATGACCAGCACCTGTATGCCCTAAATGCACGGTTCGGGGTTCCCACCGATGCCACGGTTGAAGGTGGAAATGCTGTCATGAGTCAACCATTGACTTTGCATGTAAAACAGCTGCTTCTGATTTCTGCAGCCGCACAGATAAAAAGAATTCCTTTCTCACCGTTTGTCCTGTTAATATTTCTGCAAGTCTCTTGTCACTGGGAATAAAAGACATGGGCTAACCAGAGATTGTTTTTCTATCTTATAAAAAGTACTTAAGTAAACCTGACAAAGAGCTTTTCACCCTATCAGTGCTGAGATAATTATATTTCTCCTTTCAAACCTCCTGTCTTCTCTGTCCAAAATGTAAACAAAGAGGACAGGTGGATTGAAAGGGCTTTGAACAAAGCCATTTATTAAAGCTTCTTGTGAACGTTATGAATCTGATAAATATGGAAGAAAACACAGGCAAGAAAGCCAATCATTAACAATTTGAAATGAACTTAAACAAAAAAACATGAAAACTAATAGCAAAAATATCACAGATTATATTACTAACTGTAGTTCTGCACTCCACCAGTAGGTGGTGACATGTTCACATGGAGCTTCATGAACTGCGGGGATCGTTGAAGCAATTAGCCAAACGGTTCATGAGGTTTCATCTCACTATCAACACATTTGCAGTTTAAGTTTTTGCAACTGAATTTTTTGCAGGCAGATTTTTACTGGATAAAAATTCAGTGTAAGGAATTCAATAGAGCAACAGAGATGAGAGAACCCAGGCTGTGCTTCCTCAATGGAAGACGTGTTGGTGGGATTAGGAAGGTCTTCAAACCGACATACGACGTTCCGAGTCGAGATCAGCAGCACACGACTCCCACTATAAATAGTGTTGGTACTTTGCTGTCGTCAGGCTTCAGCCATTACCTGAATTCCTGTTTTTCCAGCCAAATTTGCATTTTTCCATTCTCTAGCTTTTTCTCCGCCTCAAGCTTCTTTTCCAAACATACGGCTTTACGATCAACTGCAAGTTCCGCGTAAATATATCCTGATATAATATATCTGACAAAATAGCTTTTCTAAATATCTTTTTTTTATTAAAATAAAGCATTTTAAATGCCACAATACTCGCATGTGATACATTTTAATGCCAATTAAGGCCTTAATTTAAAAACCAATAATTTAATGTTTTTTAATGACCCTCGGAAACCCTGTATGTGCTTCAGAATGGCTATGTGACAATTCAAACCCAGGTTTGAAGCCTTGCAGGGCAGCCTAAAGGGCAGATTAGGCTTCTGCAAACGCACACAGCAAATGTCGCTTGGGTCTGGTCATGAACCAGTTTTGCTGGTTTGCTTCTGCTTCGTCGGTCTGGAATTTTCTAGGGATCACAGCAGTTTCCTGCCAAAGCGCTAGTGGGAGCCTATTCGAGAACTCGCGAGAACTTCGGTGGATTGTCGCGAGAACTTTGTTTTGGCATAGACCTTGGCATCTATATATCATTTGTCTGAGGCATCGTACATGTGGTTGTACTTCCAAACATCTTTGATTAACCTTTCGTCGTAGATGTCCATTGTAGTTGTTCCTCGGTTTTTAAAAATGGCGGAACCCGGCAGCGAATAGAGAAGGACGACCACACAGACAGCCGGAAAGGCATACGAAGGACCAACCACAGCTGCTTTATGTCTGCGCACTTCCGCTTGAGGTCTGTGTTGGTTGATGACCGTCCAAGGCGTAGTCAGGATTTTTTTGAGGTGCGCAACAATTGTTGCAGAACCTCTGCGCGTTGTCGCTGACAGAGAGAATTTTGATGGTTGCAGAGGCCATGCGTCAGAAGCATAAATTGGCCTTTAAGCCCACTCCTCTCATTAAGCCAGAAAAAAAAATACCATCCATCGGTTCAGGTGTTTTATAAAATATGAATTTGTAAATTGTCTATATACCAAACTGAATGATTTAGATTTTAAAAAGGAAAAATTTTCTACTTTTTTTGTATTTAAAAAAAATCAATGTATAACATTGATGCCTAAAAACCTGCATTTTATTTCAGTGTTAAATTCTGTTTAAAGTAACAGATTATAATTAAAAATGTCTCCAGACCTTTATTGGCTGGTGATGATCTTTATTCGAACCCTGCTAAAGACTAATATTAAATCCAGACACAGTATTATTTAGTGATGTTATGAGATGATCCGAGGCTTCGAGGCGTGTGTTGAGTAATGGAGGGGGCGTTTCCCCGAAGCGCGTGTCGTGGCGTGATTCATTTAGATGAGCGGCCAAAATTGATGACGTCCGAGGCCTCGCTACAGTGATACCACGTGACCGCTTCGGTAAGTGGTTCAGGAAGCGCAAGAATTTTGACAGGCATCTAAACAGCCTCAGTCTTCAGTCAAGATGTGGGAGTTTGGAGGAGAGCTGCTGTCAGCTGGATAAAGTTTGGATAGATTCTAAGAATAGATTGGTTGTTTTTCCAACCAATCTAGTTGCCTAAAGCTAATCTGGTTTGAATAAACAATGTAATGATCAAAATTAGAGCAAACCACCAGACAAAGCCTGCGTTAACACGTCAGTGTTAAGTATTTTCTTGAGTGTTTTGGCTGATGAGACTAAAATGCATTGTTTTGCCCGAGTAAAAATATAGATTGGGTAAATTAGGTCGGTTTAGCCAAAAGATTGGTTGAACACAACTTCCAACCTGATTAAAACCAAAAAACGTGAAAAAACTATCATGTTTGAATAAAAATGACTAACACCTTTCATTTTGCTCATCATTGCCCAATTTGCCCTAACACTTTCACTGTCTGCTTGAGTTTATTTCACTAAAATGGCAGAAAAACTGTGAACCTTAAATGATTGTTCTAAGAAATTTTACACTAAAAGATTTTATTATACACACCAACCATTAATAATTTCAAGGGAACTTAAAAGGCGAAAAAAAAAGAAAAACAATTGCAAAAAAAATAATAATCACAGATTTTATTACAAACTGTAGTTCTGCACTCCACCAGTAGGTGGTGACATGTTCACATTAAGCCTCATGAACTGTGGGGATCGTTGAAGCAATTTGACCAAACGGTTCAATGCCTCATGAGGCTTCATCTCACCATCACTAGTATTATTCATATATCAGAGGGTAAATTATTCTTGTTTATAGGCAGTTGTTTTCTTGTGGTGTGAAAATACCACATTTACCAAAACTTTTCCACCCCTTTCCTCCTGTTAATATTCTCTTTTATTGAATTAAAAGACTTTTGGAAACTAATGTTCACCCATAGGAGCTTCAGTCCTTTTTGAAATAAGCAACAATCATGAGTTTTAGGCCTGTAATCTGTTCATGTTTGGCTCTGATAAAGAATACCGAGCAAAGCACCAAATGTTCAGCTGATCACCAGGATTCAAAGGAAGTGATTTGGTGATTATCTGCATTAATAATCGAGCTAAACTGTAATGAACATGAGGAGCTGATCCGGGGTGGTCCACCATCATAGCATCAAATGATCAGACTTGTTTTTACAGCATTTTAGCTGACTAAGCTGCTTAAAGCTTCGAGATGTTTTTACATGACATGTTTGTTTAATATGTAATGTGACCCTGCTGGTTTATTAAAGAGCTTTTCTTATTTTAGCTTCTTCACTGCTTGTAGCCTGACAGCACTTAGCTAGCTAAACGTTTCTTCTCGACCTTAGAAAAATAAAGAAAAACTAATTTAACTGCTATCTGGAACTTTTCAGTTGTTTCCAGACTGAACTTAACCGACAGCTCAGATAAACTCAGAAATGTTTCTTCTCGGCTAAAGAAGCAGCTAGGAGCCCCATTAGCAGCCTATCAGCTGAGTTAGCAGCCGCGTGAATTGACGCGGGCCTAGCCGGCTCTGCGGCCGCGGCTAGCTGCCTTCAGGCCGGGGGGAAAGGCGGGGGAAGCAGCCGTACCTGCGAGCAGAAGTATGAGCCTTGGATCCCGAGCTTGATGCATGTCGGACACTGAAGTTTGGCGTCCTTGTTGCAGCCTTCAGTCTCACACTCCCTCCTGTTCTCCGTGCTCGCCATGCCTCCGTTTGCAGGACAGGGGAGAAGAGGGCGGAGTGACCCATCGGCAGCCAATCAGCGGCACCCTGGTCACGTGTCCCAAAACGGACCAATCAGCGTTAAATTTCCTAACAGAGATTTGTAAGATGGCTACCGCCGAACCGGTGAGTAATTCTCTGAGGAGAACGTTTCTGAACATATGGAAGAACTTCACGTCTAAATTAGAGCTTTAAATTCGGACCCAGTCGTGACCCGATGCTTTAAAAAGCGTTTCCTTGCGGTCGAAGGGAAGTTGCTTTGTTTACATCCGCTGTTAGGTGAGTTTTAAAGCGGCTGTCGCTGCTGCGAGCTGCTGGGCTCTAAGGAGGAATGTGTAGATCTCCCAACTTTGAGCGACAGCAGGAGATCCTTCCCACACCTTCGCCTCCAGCTCACAACGGCTCTACGGGAGGCTGATGGTAACTGAAAGCCGTTAAAATGCTGTCCCAGCTGGCCTGCGCTGCTCCCAGCTGACCTCTGGATGCTCCATCAGCCAATCAGGCTCCTTCAACCGACAAGTTTCTGTTCCAAACATTTGTTCCAACATTTTCCTCTGAAAGCTGATAATAAATGAACGACTGGGGCCAGCAGAGAGGTTTTCTTCATATTACGAGAATAACGTCCTAAAATTACGAGAATAAAGTCCCGAGAATACTCATAGAATTACAATAATAAAGTTATAGAATTATGTGAATAAAGCCTTAAAATTAAAATAATAAAATTATGTGAATAAAGTTGTAAAATTACGAGAATAAAGTCGTAGTATTACGTGAATAAAGTCGTAATATTACGTGAATAAAGTCGTAAAATTACGAGGATAAAGTTGTAAAATTACGAGAATAAAGTCGTAGTACTACGTGACTAAAGTTGTAATGTTACGTGAATAAAGTCGTAAAATTACGTGAATAAAGTCGCAATATTACGAGAATAAAGTCGCAAAATTACGAGAATAAAGTCGCAAAATTACGAGAATAAAGTCGTAATATTACATGAATAAAGTCGTAAAATCATGAGAATAAAGTTGTAAAATCGTGAGAAAAAAGTCGGAGAATAGTCAAAATTACGAGAACAAAGTCGTAAAATCACGAGAAAAAAGTTATAAAATTACAACAGTAAAGTCGTAATATTACGAGAATAAAGTCGGAAAATCACGAGAAAAGAGTCGGAGAATAGTCATAAAATTACGAGAATAAAGTTAAAATTAAGCGAATAAATTTGGAAAATTATGAGAACAAAGTTGCAACGAGATAGACGTAAAATTAGAAGAATACATTTGATACTAGAGTAGTCATGACATTACGAGAATAAAGTCGTAACATTATGTTGTAAAGTTGTATTTTATGACAACTCCTACAAGAAGCCTTTTCTTCCCTAAAATGAGGAATGTGGAGCATCATGTGAAGGTCTACTTTAGCATCGGTTTGACAAATCAGGAAATCTTTTAGCAGCAGCATCAAACTGTGCAGGATGTCAAAGTGGACTCTGGTTGCTGATTGGTGGAGCTGGTCGGCCGTCATCTGCTGGGTGGAGCTCCAAGCTTTCTTTCTGTTGAATGATGACTTCATTCTTTTAATATTACAACTTTATTCTCAAAATAAAAAAATCTCTGGCATGACTGCTGACCCTATGGAAATAATGTCTGATCACATCAAGCTCTGTCTTTTCTCTGCTCTGTAAAACAACACAACAAAGTAAAAAAAAAAAGAACAACCTCTTTAGAGTTGAACAAAAGTCCATTCCCTCTAATGACCCCCCTTTCAGAGGCATAGACAGGTATGGGGCATTGCAGGCTAACAAAGAAGCCAAACGACCCCCATTCCAAAGGAGTGGACCATTCGTCTGTTCGTTTGTTTTCCCATTACACTATATAATACTTATAATATTGTTCATGGATATAAATCGTTAAAGACGGCCACTATGGCAGCATTCAATTTGTTGGTCTACTTATTTGTTAGCTGCCACTATAACAGTTACTGCTAGGATTATTAGAAGATAAACATCTAAAAAAAAATTATTTATTAATTTTTTTCTCTTCACTAATGCCTCATAGATCTGTCTTTACCTCAGAGCCCAAAGGAAGCTTATAACTCACCTGCTGGTTCTCTGTCTGACAGTAGTCTTTACTAAAGAAGGTTTGATTATAGATTTGTTTTTGTTTTATTATTCCTCTAGATTTCTAAGGCTTTGGAAAACTTTAATAATGTTATTTTAAGGCTCGGTTTAGCAGGTTTATGTAAGGCGACAGGAACAGACTAGTACTTGGTTTCACTCGGTCTGGACCATCTAAAAGTGTGAAATAATTTCTGTAGATGGCTTCATTCCTTCTCTGCTTCTCCGTGTGTTTTGTTCAGGAAAGCAACCCTAGTCCTCCCCACGCTGACCAAGATGGAGCCCAGGAGACTGGAAAGGAGGTTGTGAGCCCAGAGGCCTACATCAAGCATCCCCTTCAGAACAGGTAGGCTCTGCAGGTCGGAACACGTTTAACTCGTCTCCATGATGAGGCGGGTCCAAAGGTCCCACATGGATTAGAATCTCATCTGTGTGCCGCCGAGAAGGTTTGAACGTTTCTAGAGCTTCAGGCTGTGAAGCTCAGATCCTCCATCCCTGAACGACAGATTTACCAGAACTTTAAGATTTTATTCTTCTGGAAACATTCGGGTCCAAACTTGGTTCAATGTTAGAGGGAAATATGAAAGTCCAGGAGGTTCCGGAACGATTTAAAAACGGGAAAGATCAGATTTAGAATTAATGTTCAATAAAAGGAAAACACCCGTCCAACATCAATCCATTCATCCATCCATTTATCCATCCATCCAACATCCATCCATCCATCATCCTCCATCCATCCAACATCCATCCATCCATCATCCTCCATCCATCCATCCATCATCCTCCATCCATCCAACATCCATTCATCCATCCATCATCCTGCATCCATCCACCCACCCATCCATCATCCTCCATCCATCCAACATCCATTCATCCATCCATCATCCATCCATCCATCATCCATCCATCCAACATCCATTCATCCATCCATCATCGATCCATCCATCCATCATCCATCCATCATCCATCCATCATCCTCCATCCATCCAACATCCATTCATCCATCCATCATCCTCCATCCATCCAACATCCATTCATCCATCCATCATCCATCCATCCATCATCCATCCATCCAACATCCATTCATCCATCCATCATCGATCCATCCATCCATCATCCATCCATCATCCATCCATCATCCATCCATCCATCATCCATCCACCCATCCATCATCCTCCATCCATCCAACATCCATTCATCCATCCATCATTCATCCATCCATCCTCCATCCATCCAACATCCATTCATCCATCCATCATCCATCCATCCATCATCCATCCATCCAACATCCATTCATCCATCCATCCATCCAACATCCATCCATCCATCATCCTCCACCCATCCATCCATCCATCATCATCCTCCATCCATCCATCATCCATCCATCCATCCAACATCCATCAAACATCCCTTCATCCATCCATCCAACATCCATTCATCCATCCATCATCCATCCATCCAACATCCATCCAACATCCATTCATCCATCCATCCAACATCCATTCATCCATCCATCCAACATCCATTCATCCATCCATCCAACATCCATCATCCATCATACATTTATCCAACATCTATTCATCCATCCATCCATCCATCCATCCATCATCCATCCTCCATCCATCCATCATCCATTCATCCATCCATCCAACATCCATCCATCCAACATCCATTCATCCATCCATCCATCATCCATTCATCCATCCATCCAACATCCATCCATCCATCTATCCAACATCCATTCATCCATCCATCCAACATCCATTCATCCATCCATCCAACATCCATCCATCCATCATCCATTTATCCAACATCTATTCATCCATCCATTCATCCATCCATCCATTCATCCAACATACATTCATCCAGCCATCCATCCATCAGCCATCCATCCATCAGCCATCCATCCATCAATCCATCAATTATTCATCCATCCATCCATCCAACATCCATCCATCCATCCATCCAACATCCATTCATCCATCCATTCATCCATCCATCCAACATCCATCCATTCATCCATCCATCCAACATCCATCCATTCATCCATCCATCATTCATCCATCCATCATCCATCCATCCATCATCCATTTATCCAACATCCATTCATCCATCCATTCATCCATCCATCCATCCATTCATCCATCCATCCATCCAACATCCATCCATCCATCCAACATCCATTCATCCATCCATCCTCCGTCCATCATCCATCCATCCATCATCCATCCATCCATTCATCCATCCATCCTCCGTCCATCATCCATCCATCATCCATCCATCCATCCATCCAACATCCATCCATCAATCATCCATCCATCCATCCATCATCCATTTATCCAACATCCATTCATCCATCCATCCAACATCCATCCATCCATCCAACATCCATTCATCCATCCATCCATCCAACATCCATCCATCATCAATCCATCAATTATTCATCCATCCATCATCCATCCATCCAACATCCATCCATCATCCATCCATCCATCCATCCAACATCCATCCATCCATCCAACATCCATCCATCCATTCATCCATCCCTCCCTCCCTCCATCCCTTCTAATCCCCTCCATCCATCCAACATCCATCATCCCCCATTATCCATCCATCCTCCTTTTATCCCTCCATCCAACATCCCCTCCATCCCAAATCCATCCATCATCCATCCACCATCTCAATCCATCAATTATTCATCCTCCCTCATCCATCCATCATCCAACATCCCTCCCTCATCCACCATCCACCAACTCCACCTCCCTCATCCCCTCCAAACCATTCATCCAACATCCATCCATCCTTTATCCATCCATCCCTCATCCAACTCCATCCCTCCATCATCCAATCCTCCATTCATCCAAATCCATATCCATCATCCCCCATCCATTCATCCAACTCCATCCATTCCCTCCATCCATCCAAAATCTCCCCTTTCTCCCCAACACCATCCCTCAATCCTCCTCCATTACCAACACCATCCACCCCCTCATCCTCCCTCCATTCATCCAAATCATCCATCCATCATCCATCCCCTCCATTCAACCCCCTCCATATCCCTCATCCATCCCCTCCTTCATCCCAAAATCCCTCCCCCATCATCCATCCCTCCATTATCCAACATCCTCCATCCATTCCCCTCCCTCCACCCCCATTCCATCCATCCCATCCATCCATCCAACATCCCTTCATCCACCAACATCCATCCATCTAAACCATTCACCATCCCAAAATCCCTCCATCCATCTCCATCCATCCCTAAAAATCCTCATCCATCATCCATAAATCCATCCCCACCAAAAATCCTTCTCCATCCAACTCCATCCATCAACATCCTTCTCCATCCCAAAACCCTCCTCCATCATCCATCCTCCCCCAAAATCCCTCCCTCATCCATCCTCCTAATCCCTCCTCCCTCCAAACCCCATCCATCCCCCTATCAATCCATCAATTATTCATCCCCTCCATCCAACCCTCCCTCCATTAACACCATTCATTATCCATACATCCATCCCTCCATCTCCCTCCCTCCTCCCAAACCATCATCCCCCCACCCCTCCCCCATCCATTCCATCCATCCATCAAACATCCCCCACCATTCTCCTCCTCCATTCATCCAACATCCATCCATCCATTCATTCATCCTCCATCCATCATCCATCCATCCCCTTCCAACACCATTATCCCCTCCAACATCCATCCATTTAAAAACCCCTTATCCATCCCAAAATCCATCCCCTCCATCACCCTCCATATCCAACATCATCCTCTCCATCCATCCATACATCCATCCCTCCCTCCCAACATCATCCATCCCTCCATCCATCATAATCCGTCAAATTTTTCATCCTCCCCCTCCACCATCCAAAATCC